>NC_132782.1:102232949-102535980 GCF_048418805.1 Vulpes vulpes
ATAAGTTTTGTCTTTAAAAAGAAGAAGAGTTACCCATCCTACGGCTTCCTCTGCAAGATGGCTCAACTGAAGCAAGTCACTTTCTTCAGGAAACAAGCCCTCCTTACCAAATTTAGAACAATTTTGCCTCTAGAGATGGATGCTTAACTAGAGAGCATGGGACTCCAGGAAATCTGAATCTCAAAACTTGAGGGCCAAGACCATTTTAGCCAGGAGACTGGAGGTGTGGACCTTTGGAGTACCAAACAAGTCCCTTCTCGGGTATTATTTTGACTGGGGCAATTCACTCAAAGGAATGAGGGTCTTAGACAATCTGATTCCTAAACCAGCCCAGCCAAGCAGTTGGGGTATAGACCCTCTGAAGGTTAACCAATTAAGTAAGGGAAGAGGAACTCCAAAATCCCTACAGGTCCATCCAGGGGACAGAATCTCAGAACTAGGGTACCAAATCAGTCTATTTAGGGGACAGGCCACTCAAATCAGAAAGAACCTGGCAATCCCATGAAGGAAACTCAGATATTCTGTGGACCAGTCTGCATTTACAAGAAATAGGGGTTTCAGACCTCCTGGCGAATTTCAATCATGGTACAGAGATAAACGTTTTCTGCAGAAAAATTCCCAGCTTGGTACATTAATCTATAAAGGGACATTAGGGCTAGAAGGAGTTATCAAATAATCCATCTCCTGTGTATTCCTAGATAAACTTGAGAATGAACCATTCTTGATCTAGGCTGGAGACAGAGAGACAGAGAGACAAAGAGAGACCAAGAGAAAGAAAGAAAGAAAAGCCTTGAGTCATATTGAGAAAGGAGTAGAAATATGAGCACCCAGGAAGTGTGACACACTGAAAAGGAGTCACTGATCCCCCTAACTTTGTCAATACACCACCACCACCTCTTCTTCCAACCTCACCTTAGCTTCTATGCATTTAATTCTCAAATAATCACTGAATACATATCCAGAGATGCCCCTACATTTTCTTATAAAATGCCATTTTGTTTAGATGTGGTTTCTATTACTGGAAGCCAAAAACACTGTAACAGATTTCAAGATGTTAAGAAACACATGTGGTCTCCATTGTCTTATCCTCCTTCCCATTGCCACAAAGTGCCTACAAATACACACTGCTCCGTGTGAAGAAATAAAAGTTCTACAATTATGTTTTTGCATCCAGACATCTGTACATTTCACAGTTCACAAGCATTTTCACAGCTTCACTGATTGAGGGTCCTTGTATCTTTGGTTAAAGAGAAGAATTGTTGATGTGGTTACCCTAGTTTTATAGATGGGAAATAAAAGGCCCGGGAGATTAATCAGTTTGTCCCAAGATCTCTTAGCTCACATGAGGTGCAACTTCATTTAGAACCAGGCATGTCTGAGTCTACTCCTAACATCCACCTTTAGGACTTCTTCCTATACTGCCGTCCACTGTAATTCCCCCTCCCAATACTGTGTACTAGAACTGGATGCAGGCCCACGCCCTGCCATGGAATAGTTGTGTGATCCTAAGCAAGTTACTTAACTACTCTGAATCAGATTCTGCATCCATATGAAAGTCCCACAAAATAAGGGATTGGGCAGCTTGAATAAAATTATATCCAAGAATGTGCATTGCACAACACAGTAACCCAAAAATGGAAGGCCCTGAGGTCACTCATCGATCACCATCCTTCCATTAGGCCAGGTGGATTGTATTTTAATGAAGGGACACAATCACTCCTGAAATGTCAGTGGGGTTTTGCTTTTGTTTTTGTTTTTTTGCTTTGTCTCAAAAGGTCATAGTATAAGATGCTAATACTCCTAATGTGCCTGAGATGAGTCTTAATCTAATTCTCTAGCACAGATCTGCCCTGAACATACCCTAAGAGATTCTTTCTTCCTGAGCAGAACTGAAACTTCCACATCTGGCGTCAGTGGGTTTGAGATGTGGGCAGATGTCACTCTGAAAATGCTACCCAGGAAGGGTTAATTCCTTGAATCACTGACAGTTTATCTACGTTAATTACCACATTAGCCAATTCAAAAAAGATCTCTAAGAGAATGGGACACAGGGTAGATAAGCTTTGATGGAGATGAGGAAAGAGAACACTGCCTTAGTGTTATTCTCCTTGAGGGAGGATAGGATTCATCCCGGCAGGGGAGGCTGAATACTATGAGGACCCAGGAAGTTTTGTAGGGCACAGAAGCAGAGAGGGAAGGTTTAAGAAGAAAAGAGGTTCCTGATCCAAAATCCACTTGACTCCTAGATCCTGATGGTCATTAATTACCAGTGTGGTTATGGGTGAGTTTTTTAGTTACTTATATTCAATTCAAGTTGGAGCAGGACATAAAGATCCTGCTCCAACTCCCTCCAGGGCTTCTGCAGGGATCTAAGGAGCTAATGGAAGAGGAAGTGATTTGAAAGGAATTGGGGTTGTTTGGATGTAGGAGGTTGGGAGCAGGAGGTCATCCGAGAACTCTCAAGTCTCTGGCTCAAGAAATCAAGTTCATGAGACAGAATACAATGGAAAAAAAAAAAAAAAACACACACGCACTGGAGAAGAAGCATTCGGTGTGGGTTCATTGAGCTTCCTGAACTAGTGAGCTACCTAAATGAAGATGTGGAGCAGGCCACTGGGTCTACAAAGCTGTTGAGCCAGATGTGCTCAAGAATGGGACTGATAATCAGACACTGCATTCCACTGTTGGCTGGAGCTGCTCTGGCTCTGACAGCTGGTCCTCCACGTACTCCATTTCTTCTCACTAATCCTCCAGGTCCTGGGACTCTCTGCAGGATCCTCTCTCATTCCTCTGCACATAAATCAGCAGAAGAACCATGCTGCTAAGTCCCAGGTGATAAATGAAGCCCTTCCCCAAAGAGTTTGGCCCGAGCCCAAAGCAGCAGCTTGCCTGTCGATTTATTGTCCATTTAAATCATTTCTTGCCTCTTATGACAAAATGTTAATGACAAAATATAGGAGATCCTCCAAGAGAGGGAAAAGCTATATTTTTGCAACTGGAAATTAGAAATGTATTATTAACAATGAACATCAATTATATATTTTAATGCTCGCATGGGAGAGGTGATGGGGGCATAATTTGCAGAGAGGTGCGGGGGAGCCCTGGAACCTAGCACGGTCATTTTATTAAACACGGATCCTATTTCCTGCATCCATGAATATTTCATTTGGAATATTTACTCCATCCTATTATTCAGTCATTCCTTCTTAGCTGAGCCACAGTTTTAGACAAGTCTTTTCTCTTTCCTGATCTTGTTCTTGAAAGAATGACAATTATCCAGAAATTATGTATGATTCTGAAAAAGTGTCCTGAAAACTGTATTAAAATTTACTCCATGCTCAGGAAAATCCATATTAGCAATGGAAGGAAGCCCCATGTCCACAAAAGCTGTGAACAGCTCTATGGGAAAAGAACATCAGATGTTTTCAGTATTGTTAACACTTAACCCTGGAAAGACTTCCCAATAATCTAATTCCTGGGTACAGGTCCTAATGTTCCTCCACAGTGACCCGTTCTATCCCTATCAGAGGCCCCACTTGGACATCCCAATTGCCGGTAAATACAACACGAATCTCCTTCCAAATGTGCCCAGATTCTCAACGGAAGGCCAGGCACAGATCCTGAAAAGTTGCACAGCTCATCAGAAATGAACATTTTAATGAATATGCAGAAATGTAAACACATGTGACATGCACCCCTTCAACTATGATAAACTACATGAGGCCAGGCATGCTTGCATTTTATTCATTTATTTTCTTATTTTTATTTTTTCCAGTTTACATGTCTCTAACCTGCATTTAAGACCACTCCTGCTACTTCAGTGGTTCACATTAAAGGACATATTTCCCTTCCTTCTACTTCTGGAATATAGTATCATTCATTCCTCACAACCTCATAACAAGACGCTTTTCATTTTTTGTACTATTTTGATAGAACTCAACTGACCTTCAGAGCAACTGAGAAATAAGCCCTCAAGCACACATGCTGGTACATGCTAGAATTGGGTTCAAAGTGAAGACAGATTCCCAAGCCGATGTATGTAGCCACTGTATAGAAAACTATTCACATGTCCCCATTTTTGGGTGAACTCAGGGAATACAACAATCATCTCAGCTTTAAGAAAATACCATCTAGTTACAGCACAGTAAGTTTTGCACATCACATCTCATTTAGTGCTCTCAACAATTGTTTAAGTAGACAGAGTTGTTCTCCCTATTTCATTGATGATGGAAGTCAACTTGCCCAGACATACACAGCTTGTAAGTGTAGAATCAGAAACAGAACATCTTGTTGACTCCCAAATAGGTGACTTTTCATGTTGGCATTGAAACGGCAGTCTCAAAGATGTTTTGATTTTCTTACCAATTGCCCAGAAAACAGCAGCTAACTATCTTGCACTACACCTCCCAAACTATTTGGTTCTTCCTTGTGCCAAACTATAGACTCAGGAGGCCCAGTCCTTGGCTCCAGCTCTCTGCCTCAGGGCCTCTCTGGGCCTTTGGGGCCAGAGAAGCCACTTATTCTCCAGTCCAAATAAAATTCCCTGACCTAGAAGTCCAGTTTTGTCTGGGTAAATAAAGAACTCTATGGGAGAAGCACCTGTAAAAGATTTTAACTTTGGCTACTTTTGGGGATATGTTAAGAGACAAGCACTCTAACGGATGCTCACGGTCATCAGTGTGATTTTTGTGGTGAGTGCTAAGAACTTCCCATAAGAGAATGCCTAAAACCCTAAACAAAGGACATAATGTTTAATTGTGTGTGCAAATAAAATTATTCAAAACTCCCTGATTTGAATATAAAGTTCGAGAAACCATTTAGATTTCATGGAGAATTTTTAATGACATGAAAAGATTGTCACACAAGTGTGGTAAGGAAGGAAAAAAAGAGTAGGTGTGAAACTGTGCATAGGGTATGACATAGTTATGTAAATTATCTAAAAAATGTGTAGGGTAGGTGGAGAACCTGAAGAGAAATACACCAAAATGCTAACAATGGTTGCTGACAGATGGCATTAGGGAGACTTCAAATTATCCTTTTTTTATACTTTGTTGAATTTTCTAAATTCTCTCCAATGAAAATATTTGCCTTTGTCATCAGGGAAAATAAACATTTAAGGTAACTACAGTCTTTCTGGTGATAATTTTAAAACTTACATGGAGGTCTGACATAGATTTGATAGTGAACTTAAAAGGAGAATAAAGCTTTCAGATTTTGCTCCTGTGTCCATTCACTATTAGAGAGCACTTTCTTTGCATATTTTCTCTTTGTTCCTTTCCTTCAGAGATAATGGAGTTCGAACACCCATTTTAAACAAACATATCTGAAGGCCTGGGGCCAATTACAGCCATCCTCCCAAGCCCAGGAAAGGGGAGAGGAGCATCTACTTTACCTGGCAGATACATATATTTAGGCTGAGCATAGATGACACTTCTTTGGACAAAGGATAATATTGCAATCACTCCTGATTATGTTCCTGCAACCACCACACTATTTGTCACCGTAGTGTGCTAGAAGAAGGAAAGAAGAGGAGATGTGAAACGTTATTGTAATTTGAACTCATAATATCTTTATGAAAGCCTCTTCTTCAGAATCGGAACCTCCTCTCCTTCTTCCCATCAGATATTCTGGATTTGGGATATGCCACATGGCCAGCAAAATTTCTGAAGTTTCTGTGGGGCAGAGAGTCTGTCTTCATTTACATTTGCCCAGGATGTTAGAAGCCATTACTCCAATGAAAAATAAACAGGTCCTGGGATTGTAAGAAGGGACATGTAATTTTCTAGTGACATTTTTTTCAAGAAATATCAATGAGGAAAGTGCATATTTTTTTAAAATAAATTTATTTTTTATTGGTGTTCAATTTGCCAACATACAGAATAACACCCAGTGCTCAACCTGTCAAGTGCCCCCCCCAGTGCCCGTCACCATTCACCCCCAACCCCGCCCTACTCCCCTTCCACCATCCCTAGTTTGTTTCCCAGAGTTAAGAGTCTTTATGTTCTGTCTCCCTTTCTGATATTTCCCACACATTTCTTCTCCCTTCCCTTATATTCCCTTTCACTATTATTTATATTCCCCAAATGAATGAGAACATATAATGTTTGTCCTTCTCCGATTGACTCATTTCACTCAGCATAATACCCTCCAGTTCCATCCACGTTGAAGCAAGTGGTGGGTATTTGTCATTTTTAATGGCTGAGTAATATTCCATTGTATACATAAACCACATCTTCTTTATCCATTCATCTTTTGATGGACACCGAGGCTCCTTCCACAGTTTGGCTATTGTGGACATTGCTGCCACACACATCGGGGTGCAGGTGTCCTGGCATTTCATTGCATCTGTATCTTTGGGGTAAATCCCCAACAGTGCAATTGCTGGGTCATAGGCCAGGTCTATTTTTAACTCTTTGAGGAACCTCCACACAGTTTTCCAGAGTGGCTGCACCAGTTCACATTCCCACCAACAGTGCAGGAGGGTTCCCTTTTCTCTGCATCCTCTCCAACATTTGTGGTTTCCTGCCTTGTTAATTTTCCCCATTCTCACTGGTGTGAGGTGGTATCTCATTGTGGTTTTGATTTGTATTTCCCTGATGGCAAGTGATGCAGAGCATTTTCTCATGTGCATGTTGGCCATGTCTACATCTTCCTCTGTGAGATTTCTGTTCATGTCTTTTGCCCATTTCATGATTGGATTGTTTGTTTCTTTGCTGTTGAGTTTAATAAGTTCTTTATAGATCTTGGAAACTAGCCCTTTTTCTGATATGTCATTTGCAAATATCTTCTCCCATTCTGTAGGTTGTCTTTTAGTTTTGTTGACTGTGTCTTTGCTGTGCAAAAGCTTCTTATCTTGGTGAAGTCCCAATAGTTCATTTTTGCTTTTGTTTCTTTTGCCTTCATGGATGTATCTTGCAAGAAGTTACTGTGGCTGAGTTCAAAAAGGGTATCGTCTGTGTTCTCCTCTAGGATTTTGATGGAATCTTGTCTCACATTTACTAATAAATCGAATATTATATAACTAATATCGAATATTAGTTGACCATAAAGTTCAGGGTCTACCTCTGGGTTCTCCTTTCTGTTCCATTGATCTGTGTGTCTGTTTTTGTGCCAGTACCACACTGTCTTGATGACCACAGCTTGGTAGTACAACCTGAAATCTGGCATTGTGATGCCCCCAGCTGTGGTTTTCTTTTTTAAAATTCCCCTGGCTATTCGGGGGCGGTCTTTTCTGATTCCACACAAATCTTAAAATAATTTGTTCTAACTCTCTGAAGAAACTCCATGGTATTTTGATAGGGATTGCATTAAACGTGTAAATTGCCCTGGGTAACATTGACATTTTCACAGTATTAATTCTGCCAATCCATGAGCATGGAATATTTTTCCATCTCTTTGTGTCTTCCTCAATTTTTTTCAGAAGTGTTCTATAGTTTTTAGGGTATAGATCCTTTACCTCTTTGGTTAGGTTTATTCCTAGGTATCTTATGCTTTTGGGTGCAATTGTAAATGGGATTGACTCCTTAATTTCTCTTTCTTCAGTCTCATTGTTAGTGTATAGAAATGCCATTGATTTCTGGGCATTGATTTTGTATCCTGCCACGCTACCAAATTGCTGTATGAGTTCTAGTAATCTTAGGGTGGAGGCTTTTGGGTTTTCTATATAGAGTATCATGTCATCGGCGAAGAGGGAGAGTTTGACTTCTTCTTTGCCAATTTGAATGCCTTTAATGTTTTTTTGTTGTCTTATTGCTGAGGCGAGGACTTCCACTATGTTGAACAGCAGTGGTGAGAGTGGACATCCCTGTCTTGTTCCTGATCTTAGGGGAAAGGCTCCCAGTGCTTCCCGACTGAGAATTATATTTGCTGTGGGCTTTTCGTAGATGGCTTTTAAGATGTCAAGGAAAGTTCCCTCTATCCCTACACTCTGAAGAGTTTTGATCAGGAATGGATGCTGTATTTTGTCAAATGCTTTCTCTGCATCTAATGAGAGGATCATATGGTTCTTGGTTTTTCTCTTGCTGATATGATGAATCACATTGATTGTTTTACGAGTGTTGAACCAGCCTTGCATCCCAGGGATAAATCCCACTTGGTCATGGTGAATAATTTTCTTAATGTATTGTTGGATCCTATTGGCTAGTATCTTGTTGAGAATTTTTGCATCCATGTTCATCAGGGATATTGGTTTGTAACTCTCCTTTTTGGTGGGGTCTTTGTCTGGTTTTGGAATTAAGGTGATGCTGGCCTCATAGAACGAATTTGGAAGTACTCCATCTCTTTCTATCTTTCCAAACAGCTTTAGTAGAATAGGTATGGTTTCTTCTTTAAATGTTTGATAGAATTCCCCTGGGAAGCCATCTGGCCCTGGACTTTTGTGTCTTGGGAGGTTTTTGATGACTGTTTCAATTTCCTCCCTGGTTATTGGCCTGTTCAGGTTTTCTATTTCTTCCTGTTCCAGTTTTGGTAGTTTGTGGCTTTCCAGGAATGCTCCCATTTTTTCTAGATTGCCTAATTTATTGGCGTAGAGCTGTTCATAATATGTTTTTAGAATCGTTTGTATTTCCTTGGTGTTGGTAGTGATCTCTCCTTTCTCATTCATGATTTTATTAATTTGAGTCTTCTCTCTCTTCTTTTTAACAAGGGTGGCTAATGGTTTATCTATCTTATTAATTCTTTCAAAGAACCAACTCCTGGTTTTGTTTATCTGTTCCACAGTTCTTCTGGTCGCGATTTCGTTGAGTTCTGCTCGAATCTTTATTAACTCTCTTCTTCAGCTGGGCGTAGGGTCCATTTGCTGTTTTTTCTCTAGCTCCTTTATGTGTAACGTGAGCTTTTGTATATGAGTTCTTTCCATTTTTTGAATGGATGCTTGTATTGTGATGTATTTCCCCCTTAGGACTGCTTTTGCTGCATCCCAAAGATTTTGAACGGTTGTATCTTCATTCTCATTAGTTTCCATGAATCTTTTTTTTTTTTTTAATTTTTTTTTTTTAATTTTTATTTATTTATGATAGTCACAGAGAGATAGAGAGAGAGGCAGAGACACAGGCAGAGGGAGAAGCAGGCTCCATGCACCGGGAGCCCGACGTGGGATTCGATCCCGGGTCTCCAGGATCGCGCCCTGGGCCAAAGGCAGGCGCCAAACTGCTGCGCCACCCAGGGATCCCTCCATGAATCTTTTTAATTCTTCCTTAATTTCCTGGTTTACCCTTTCATCTTTTAGCAGGATGGTCCTTAACCTCCACGTGTTTGAGGTCCTTCCAAACTTCTTGTTGTGATTTAGTTCTAATTTCAAGGCATTATGGTCTGAGAATATGCAGGGGACGAGCCCAATCTTTTGGTTCGGTTCAGACCCGATTTGTGACCCAGTATGTGGTCTATTCTGGAGAAAGTTCCATGTGCACTTGAGAAGAATGTGTATTCAGTTGAGTTTGGATGTAAAGTTCTGTAGATATCTGTGAAATCCATCTGGTCCAGTGTATCATTTAAAGCTCTCGTTTCTTTGGAGATGTTGTGCTTAGAAGACCTATCGAGGGTACAAAGAGCTAGATTGCAGTCGCCAAGTATAAGTGTATTATTAACTAAGTATTTCTTCACTTTGGTTATTAATTGGTTTAAATATTTGGCAGCTCCCACATTCGGGGCATATATATTGAGGATTGTTAAGTCCTCTTGTTGGATAGATCCTTTAAGTATGAGATAGTGTCCCTCTTCATCTCTCACTGTAGTCTTCAGGGTAAATTTTAGTTTATCTGATATAAGGATGGCTACCCCGTGCTTTCTTTTGAGGACCATTTGAATGGTAAATGGCTCTCCAACCTTTTATTTTCAGGCTGTAGGTGTCCTTCCGTCTAAAATGAGTCTCTTGTAGACAGCAAATAGATGCATTCTGCTTTTTTTATCCAGTCTGAGACCCTGCGCCTTTTGATGGGGTCATAAAGCCCATTCACGTTCAGAGTTACTATTGACAGATATGAGTTTAGTGTCATCATGATATCTATTCAGTCCTTGTTTTTGTGGATTGTTCCTCTAGACTTCTTCTTAAAGGGGAATTTTAAGAGTCCCCCTTAAAATTTCTTGCAGAGCTGGTTTGGAGGTCACATATTATTTCAGTTCCTGCCTGTCTTGGAAGCTCTTTTTCTCTCCTTCCATTTTGAATGAGGGCCTTGCTGGATAAAGTATTCTTGGTTGCATGTTCTTCTCATTTAGGACCCTGAATATATCCTGCCAGCCCTTTCTGGCCTGCCAGGTGTCTGTGGAGAGGTCTGCTGTTACCCTAATACTTCTCCCCATAAAAGTCAGGGATTTCTTGTCTCTTGCTGCTTTAAGGATCTTCTCTTTATCTTTGGAATTTGCAAGCTTCACTATTAAATGTCGAGGTGTTGAACGGTTTTTATTGATTTTAGGGGGGGATCTCTCTATTTCCTGGATCTGAATGCCTGTTTCCCTTCCCAGATTAGGAAAGTTTTCAGCTAGGATTTGCTCAAATACATATTCTGGCCCTCTGTCCCTTTCGGTGCCCTCGGGAACCCCAATTAAACGTAGGTTTTTCTTCCTCAGGCTGTCGTTTATTTCCCTTAATCTGTCTTCATGGTCTTTTAATTGTCTGTCTCTTTTTTCCTCAGTTTCCCTCTTTGCCATCAACTTGTCTTCTATGTCACTCACTCGTTCTTCCACCTCGTTAACCCTTGCCGTTAGGACTTCTAGCTTGGTTTGCATCTCATTCAATTGATTTTTAATTTCTGCCTGATTGGATCTAAATTTTGCAGTCATGAAGTCTCTTGAGTCCTTTATGCTTTTTTGTAGAGCCCCCAGTAGCTGTATAATAGTGCTTCTGAATTGGCTTTCTGACATTGAATTGTAATCCAGATTTTGTAACTCTGTGGGAGAGAGGACTGTTTCTGATTCTTTCTTTTGAGGTGAGGTTTTCCTTCTAGTCATTTTGCTCAGTAAAGCGTGGCCAAAAACAAGTTGTATTGGGAAAAGGAGAAAAAGAGAGAGAAGGAAAGAAAAGAGAAAATGAAAAAAGAAAAAAGAAAAAAAGAAGAAAAAAGAGAAGAAAAAGAGCAAGAAAAAGAAAGAAAGGGGAAAAAAGGGTGGGGGAAGCAAATAGGAATCAAAAAGAAAAACAAAACAAAACAAACACGGGGGAGTATCTTCTGGTTCTGTATACTTTAAGTCCCTTGACTTCCTCTGGAACTGGTCCCTCTAGCTGGTCTTCTAGGGGAGGGGCCTGTTGTGCAGATTTTCATGTGTTAGCGCTTGGGGGAGCTGCTCTGCCCCGGCCTGGTGCAGGGCTCAGTGGGGGTTGTTTACCCCGTGAGGCCCCGGGAGGAACAGCCACAGTGGCTATGGCAGCTCTGGAGCCCTGGATTCTGCTCCTGCAGTAACTCCGGGGCTTTCTGTCTGCAGGGCCTGGGGGCTCCGGGGCGGGGCTGCTGATCTGCTCAGCTCGGGGCAGGAGCGTCCTTGCTGTCCTGGGCCCAGGCCGGATCCTGGGCTGTGTCCCGGCGCCCTGTGCTCCAGGGCCTGCGCTGTTGGATTCGCGCTCCCGCCCCGCAGCCCCCTCCGCGGAGCCGCCCCCGAGCCCCTCCGAGCTGCTCCGGGTCCCGCCGTGCGCGGTGCAGCCCTTAGGGAGCTCGGCGCATCTCCCCGGGGCGCAGGTGCCTGTTAGTGTCCCAGAGAGCCCGAGGGCATCCCCGCCCTCCTGGGTCCTGCTCTAACTCCCTGCGGGCGCCTTTCTGCTGGGAAGGTTGGTGCAGCTCCTGCTCCTCCGGGACGGGGCTCTCCTGCCCTGGGGACACTCGCCCCGGCCTCAGCCTGGCTCCTCGCAGGGCCCCTCCCCCTTGGAGGCCTTTTGTTTCTTTATTTCTTTTTCCCTCTTCCTACCTTGATAGAAGCACGAAGTCTTCTCACTGTAGCATTCCAGCTGGTCTCTCTTTAAATCTCAGGCCTAATTCGTAGATTTTCAGGATGATTTGAAGGTTATCTAGGTAATTTGGTGGGGACAGGTGACTTGGGGACCCTACTCTTCCGCCGTCTTGCCCGTCCCCGAAAGTGCATCTTTTCTGAGACTTTGGTGAACTTTATATTCAATTTCTGAGTAACTCCGTTTTTGAGAGCCACTCTTAATTTCCTACTAATCAAAACTTGATTTAAAAAAAAATCAGGCAGATATGTTATAAGAGTTGTCGGTCCACTTTCTAATGACCTGGATTCCCTTCTTCAAGGCCAAAGCCATAACTTTAATATGAAAATAAATGTTCACAGGGTTCTTACCAATGCCTATTAAGCCAGGGATGAGGCAAGAAGCAGAAAAGATCGACAGTATATTTTCATTCAATCTCTCTTAAAATAATGATGCATGCAACTTCATGTCATTACTCTTTAATGATCTTAGCCTAGTTAATAGCACAGTAATATTCCAAAAAGGAGCAGGGAATTATTTCCACATTTAATTTTCATTGCAAAAGTGAAAGGAGCTCTCTCTATTTTTTTCTGCCAGAGAAGCTGTCTGCTGCCTATGACTGCATTAGCTCTGCTACATTAGAGCTGAGCTAATGGATCAAAACCAAGTGATTAGTTTCCTACCCTTTTGAGCATTTCCAAGTACTGACTGGCTCCCAGAAACTTGGACATGGGATTTCAATGTCTACATGAAGTTGGCTTGGGTCTTTTAAACTTCCAGCAGACTTGACTTGGGAATCATTATATGTGTGTGTTCCTTTGGGTTTGGGGGTTGCACAGAATAATTAGGAAAAAGGGCTTCTGGGGAGTTTAATAGAGATCATGCATCTCCACTTGGTTTTTCAATCTTAGTCAAAAGCTCAGATAATCTGAAATGGCCTAATGCAAGGACTGACCATTCATTCATTAATCCATGCATCCATCCATTCATCGGTTACTGTTTGCCAGGCACTGTCCTAAGCCCTTGGCATGCTACACTGAACACTACAGGGACAGTTTCCTGTGTTGAAGCTCATAGCAGCAATATTTTGAGTACAGGATTTCCTCAACAACAACAACAACAAAAGGATTTCCTCAACAAAAGATGCTCTTGATTGGAACAAGTACAATTAGTAGGACCTTCTGTTCTGGGAGGAAGGAGAAAAATAAGCAGCAATCTAAATATTGACTTAGACTGTAAGATGCATCCCAAGTAATATTAAATGTGGAGAAAAAAATGTGTGCCTGGAACCACAATGAGATGCCACTATATACCCAATAGAATGGCTAAAGTTAAGGAGGCTGACAATACCATGTGTTGGCAAGAATATAGGGCAACTACAACTCTCACATATTCTTGTGGGAAGGTAAAGTCAATCAACCACGTTGTAAAAAGTTCTGAATTTCTTATAAAACTAAACACACTGATATGCTATGACACAGCAGTTCTGTTCCTCGGTAGATATCCAAGAGAAATGAAAGCATATGTCCACAAAAAAACTTGTACAATAATATCAGTAGCAACTCTATTCTTAACAGCCCAAAGCTGGCACAGTTGTTCAGCAACAGGAGACTCAGTGAACAAATTTTAGTATCTTCATTCAGTGGAGTACTATTCAAAACACAAAATACTGATGCATGCAACAATGTACATGAATGTTGCAGACATTATGCTATGTGAAATATCAAACACAAAAGGGGAGATATCACATGATTCCATTTATATGACAGTAGAACAGGCAAAACTAAGCTACTGTGGAAACTCTATCTTTGAATCAAGTAAATATTGTAGATGAAATATGTCATTGGTATCTTTCTGTCTCCCTATATAGGCCATTTTTCAACTTTGTTGCCCACTTGTCTCCCACTTAAAGAACTGGCTATCTCTCTACTATGCCTTCTGAAAGCTCGAAGTCCTTCCCTACATCCTCTTTCACCCAATAACTGAAAAATCAACACATGTGAACTTGTTAAGGCTTTAAAATAGGTCACTGTGCATGACCCTCACACCGGGGTACTTATACTTCAATCCAATTTTTCATTTAACAGTCACTAATTGTCTTTTTTAATATTTATTTATTTATTTTAGAGAGAGAGATGAAGTGCATGAGAGGGGGTAGGGGCAGAGGGTGAAAATCTTAAGCAGAATCCCTGCTGAGCTGGGAGCCCAAGGCCGGGCTCCATGTCAGGATCCATAAGACCTGAGACCAAACTAAGAGTCAGACACTTGGGGAGCCCAGGTGGCTCAGCGGTTTAGCGCTGCCTTTATTTAGCCCAGGGCCTGATCCTGGAGACCCAGGATTGAGTCCCACGTCGGACGGACTCCCTGCATGGAGCCTGCTTCTCCCTCTGCCTGTGTCTCTGCCTCGCGCTCTCTCTCTCTGTCTCTCATGAATAAATAAATAAAATCTTAAAAAAAAAAAAAAAGGACACTTAACTGAGCCATCCAGGTGTCCCTCACTAATTACCTTTGAAATTTCCCGACAGCCTCATCTATTCCCTCTTATTTCGATATAGTAATTACCGTGTTTTGCGCACCTTCTATGTGCCAGCTACTATGCTAAGTGCTGTCATAAATTATCATTATCACTAGAAACAACTTTGCTACCCCGTAGTAATCATCACTGCTTTACAGATGAGGAAACTAAGGAATTTTAAGTTATACACCTGTTGTATGGCAAAGCCAGCATTCAAAACCTGGCATGTCTGATCGTGAAGGCCATAACTCTAACAAGCAATAAAAGACAACCTTCAAGGTTCTTTTCTGTTCTAGAATCAGATTTCAGAGGGTTTAAAACAACAACAACAACAACAACAAAAATGCCATACTAGACATTGTTGAGCAGAGCTATTAAATTTGAGGGTCTTACTGAAACTGTGAATGAATGAATGAATGAATGAGTGAAAAACCTCATCGTATCTGAGGCATTACCTGCAGTAAGTCCTGCAGACGGCTGTGGTTCTGTTCCCCAAACACACCTTCATTTCTTTTTTTTTTTTTTAATTTTTATTTATTTATGATAGTCACACACAGAGAGAGAGAGGCAGAGACACAGGCAGAGGGAGAAGCAGGCTCCATGCACCGGGAGCCCGATGTGGGATTCGATCCCGGGTCTCCAGGATCGCGCCCTGGGCCAAAGGCAGGCGCCAAACCGCTGCGCCACCCAGGGATCCCACACCTTCATTTCTAAGCATAATACAGTGAAAAAAAAAAAAAAAAGACAATCAAGGATAAATCTGGAAAAGAGCGTACCAGCTGTCACCAGGAACCTGAGATCAACAGATTGTTATAGCTGAGGTTGAATTTGTTGTTTCCTGGAAGCCACAATGAAGGGGGGGAAATCCTGTATTCATAATACTTGCTTTCAGATAAAAGATAGCACACAAATATATCTGCAGGGCTGAGCATTTTTTTTTTCTGCCCCTGGACAACTTGGTAGGAATCTCCCACATTCTGACTCAAGGAACAGTAACGGGAAATAGGTTTCTTTGGCTCTTTTGTTGTTGTTATTGTTTTGTTTTGTGTTTTTTTTTTTTCACAAAGAAAAATAAGAAGGCATTGTTCAAATGGGCAGACCTTTGGGAATATCCCTTAAAGCAGTAGATTACCTTAAATGAGAACACTGTGAAGGCTTTGCTGTGAGGCAGAACATCAGGTTCACATAACTTAGTTGCATGCGGATCTCATAAATTATTGATTTAGAATTGGGAGACTCCAGGGCAGCCCCGGTGATGCAGTGGTTTAGCGCTTCCTGCAGCCCAGGGAGTGATCCTGGAGACCCTGGATCGAGTCCCACGTTGGGCTCCCTGCATGGAGCCTGCTTCTCCCTCTGCCGTGTCTCTGCCTCTCATTCTCTCTCTGTGTCTCTATAAATAAATAAATAAAATCTTAAAAAAAAAAGAAAAGAAAACATTAGAATTGGGAGACTCCAGATAAAGGACTAAGTTAACTGGTCTTTCAGTTGATGTCGGGCTGCAAATGATTCATAACTAGTTTCTGAAACAGCAATTCATGTGGCAGAAACTCAGGAGTTTTGGGTTAGAATTCATGCATTTCTCACTTGGCCCTCTAACACTGCACATGTTGCTTACCTAGGTGATCAACTACATTGGAACAATATCCCTTTACTGAAACAGCACCATATGGTTTTCAAAGGCCTCCCACCTCGAGGCCTCTCTCTGCCAGCTCTCCTCATCTTTGTACAACAGACACAGCAGGCACTGTTATTTCACTTTACAGATGAGAAAACAAAAGGAAGGAGATTTGACAAAAATTAGAAACACAGTAGTCGGGGTCCCTAGAATTTGACCTTGCCCTATGCTCTGATTAGTAACAGTAATTGTAATAGTAATAATAGCAGTAATAGTAGTGATAGTCAACAGCAGCAGCAAAGTAACAGTCATAAAAACATCGCAGCTTTTAGCAAGATGCTTTGCCTCCGTGGGTCAGTGATTCTCATGTCCAGTGGCAGGATGGAAGACTTCCCAAGCTCAGCAGCTCCTTCTCTTGGAGGATTTGGAAAACTAGAGCCTGTCTTTGCTGCCATTTTGTTAGTTCCTCACTACCGCTCACTGCCATAATGGCAGCACACAATGAAACAGAGAGGCTCCTACCTGGATCAATTATGTGCTCAGATTTTCTAAAACCTTCAAGGCTGCCTAAAGTGGGTGACTCACAGAAGAGGACTTGACCCTATCATTCTTGGTCAACTCCTGAGATTGGGTTTCTTTAGACTCACCTGTTTTCTGACATCTCTCTCCCAATCTCTATCTCTCTCAATTTGGGATGTACCAGTGGGGTTCCCAAGTGGTTTGGGGACCATCCATCCTTTATTTCTTCTCTTCCTGTGCCTTATACTGAGAAGTTTGGAGGGTTATCAGGATAAGGTAAAAAGCGTATGTCCCATGTTAGGGTTCATGAACTGTAGACATGTTCTCACCCCAAAGTGAATGAGAACTGGCTCCTTGCAACTCATACATCCAGCACAAGCTGCTATAGCCAGGCTCTGTGACTCAGCTTACGGGTCCCCTAGCTGGCTATAAACTAATCAAAACACAATGACCTTGTGTGTTACCCACCCCCCCAAAAAAGCAACAACATGTCTCTACTGAATAGCACACAATTCCACAGATTTCTCTGTTTTCACATATGACTGAGGCTAATTATCTTCAAGCCACCAAAGGAGTTACTGAGGATTATAGATGCTGGTATTTGGGAACCAACATTACTACATACTTCAAGTTCTCCAAAGACTAATTCAGTATTTTTGAAAGAGTAGTCGGGCCATGCAGAATCCCTGATGCCTCTTCTCACATGCAGTACAGGGCTCTTTGGTGCTAGCTGGCACAGAAAAAAATAGTCTGAGCTGCCATAAATGAGGGGAAGAAAGTTTATTGCAACTGACCACTAGAATTTCTACTTCAGCCCATGACCTGTTTCCCTTCTTCCCAAACTCTTCATTTTCTCATTATCACCAACTTGCCTTCCTCATCTCACAGGAAAAATAATGTACTTCCAAGGATGCTACAATCCAGCTCTGTCTGCCTGCGTGCTGAAATGTAAGAGCTACTACTGAAGGCACGGGGTGGGGGAGGGACAAGTTTTGCAGCCTGAAGAAAGAGAGAGTGCAAGGAGAGTCTATGGCACATCAATTACCAAACTCAAGGGCTGTTCTTTAAGTGAGATGATTTATATAAAGCACCTAGCACATAATAAATGCTCAATAAACATTAGACCCTTTCACTCCCCATCCCACAATCCGTCTTCTACCTGCTGATTAATTAGTAAGAGTGCTGCATATCTGAGTGATGCGCCATACAGAGCGTGGACAGTTGATTCATCATGAATAATGTAATGTCACAATCTGGACTATTTATATTCAGATGAATTGTACATAATATGCCACACATGCTAAAGAGGAACATTAATATTTAGCATTCCAAGCTAAGCCGGGATGATTAATTTGGCTTTAACTTTGTATCTTCTTTGCAGAATTTTCAATCTCCTCTCCTTTTAAAGGGACGTTATGAGAAATATATTCTGAAACATAAGTGGAACTTGCTTATGCATCTTTCAAAAGCCTTAAAAATCCCCATAGCTTTTTACCCAAATGTTTCAGTTCTAAGACTTTATCCTAAAGAAGTATTTCAAAATACAGGGGGGAGAAAATAATTATGCACTAGTATATAATGACAGGTGATCGGTTCAGTAAATTCATCCATTATATAGAACATTATGCAGTCATTAAAAATTACTTACACAAAGCATTATCAGCAACACAGAAATATACTTCTGTCATAGATTTAAGCAGAAATAATTAGCACAGACTAAGAAACTGAAGGAAGAAACACTAACATGTTTACTATGGCCGTTTTGAAATCGTGAGCCAGTCTATTGATAATTCCTCTTCCTACTATTTCACATTTTCTATAGATATATTTTCCCCAACCACTTTTTTAATTGAAAAAACTTTCTTTAAAAATAAATAAAACATGACTGATTCTAAGATCCATGAGACCAGAGTCCTTGTTTCTCTTTCACTATTGTGACTACTGGTATTAGCATAGGACCTACCATGTGAACATAAAGTGATTTTTTTTTTATCAACTGGTTTTCTTGCAGTAATGATTTCCACTACACATTTGTGTCAGCAAATTTCTGAAGTCAGGTAAATTTACTAATTAGGAGGAATGAGATAACGGTCACCAGCCACCATTTATTGAGTACCTACTATATGCCTGTCCTATGCTAGTCACTTACCTATTTTATTTCTAGTCCTTTTAACAGCCTTGTAAGTATCATTATTGCATATTCCAGATGTGTAAACTGAGGCATGTAGAGAACACTAAGGAATTTGCCTGAGTCCTACAGCTGTGTGATAGTGAATAAAACCTACCTGTGTGACTCCAGTGTTTTCACTCTTCTCAGCAGGACTCACCCAGCTATTTGGATTATTCTTGGGAATTCCAAAAGCAGAACCTCTCTTAGAACCAAGACAAGAAAATTCTAACATCTCAATTTCCCATCAAAGATGGTCCTGAGTGACTATTGTCCTCTGCCCCCCAGCTTAGTGTACCTGACAAGTGTCTACATATTAAAAACTGGGCATCTAATGACCTAGTTACCTTTTTTTTTTTTTACTTTATCTGTATTTTTTAAGTTTTACATATTTTTATTTTTTTATTAGTTTTAGAGGTAGAATTTAGTGATTCATCAGTTGCATAAAACACTGAGTGTGTATTACATCATGTGCCCTCCTTAAAGCCATCACCTAGTTACCCTAACCCTTCCCACGCCTCTTCAGCAACCCTCAGTTTATTTCCTAGAGTTAAGAGTCTCTTACAGTTTGCCTACCTCTGTTTTCATCTTATTTTATTTTTCCGTCCCTTCCCCGTGTTCATTTGTTTTGTTTCTTAAATTCCACAGAAAGCTATCCTACCACCCAGCAATTGCACTACTACGTACTTATCCAAAGGATACAAATACAGTGATTCAAAAGGGCACCTGCACCCCAATGTTTATAACAGCCATGTCTACCATAGCTAGTTACTTTTCTATCAGACTTCCTGCTATATAAATCCATTCAGATTCCTTCCCTGGAGACCCTGGGCTTGGCTTTCTTGATTCCCTGGGCCCCCTGGCAAGGCCTGAGGAGGCAGCTCTCAGTGGGCTAGCCTGGCCACGCACACCACTGCCAGGAAGGCAGACACCAAGTTTGCCTGCAGAAATCAGAGAGTGATTACCTCCGTTGGGCCCTGGGGTTTGTTGGACCTGCAGGTTTAGAATGTGCTCACCTTCAAGGAATCTTCCTCATTCTTTCTACAAATGCCCACTGAGTGCTCACTCTGCATAGCACAATACTAAGTGCTGGAGTTTGAGGGGGAGCCAAACATAGGAGATCCATGTCTGTCTGTAGCTCACATCCCACTGGGGGAGTCTATGGCACATGACATGAACGGGTAGCATCACACATATAATATGTAAACTGCCAGAGAAGTACATGGAATTACAACAGGGGCATTCAGAAGGTCGCTAAGAAAGCACGAATCTGAACTATGAAGGATGAGTAGAGATTAATCTAGCAAGAGGGTGGGGAGGGAGGCAACGGTGACTAGAAGAAACCTGGCCCCTTTGAGAAACACAGATAGTCAGGTTTCCTCAGGGCACAAAAATGCTAGTGGAGGAGAGTGTAAAGAAGAAGGTGGGGGCCTGACACAGGTCACTAAGGGTCATGCTAGGGGTGTTTGCTTTTCTCCCTAAAGCCATGGGAAGTCACAAAAGTACTATGAGCAGGGTATTTCTAGAAACATCCCTCTGGCTAGTGAGGGGAATGAACTAGGGAGGCAGAGGTAGATGCAAGCTCCTCCTTTGTTCCCTGGCACAGGGTACCATCTCTCAGGTCATCACACACACACGGAATACTACCTCCTTCACAAAGTCCTCCGTCCCTGCGTCTGTCAGAGGTGCCTCTCACATGCCCTGGGACACTCTGCACTTGCCCCATCGGAGCACAAATCACAGTATAATGGGCACTTCTTGTGTTTCTGGCTGTACTGTTGTCTGTCTGAGAGCTCTATCAAGGCAAGGAATCACCTTTATTTGGTTCCACACTTTACAACCCCAGGGCCTCCACCGTAGGCATTCAATAAATATTTACAAAGTAGCTAACATTTCCATGAGTACCACTATACACCAGGTATCCCAATCCTTCTATATGTATCAACCCATCTGATGCTCCCAATGTCCTGATGCAGCAGGTTCTACCAGCATCCCCACTCTAACAGATGAGGAAACTGAGTCACAGAGAGGTGAGATAACATGTCCAAGGGCTATGTAGCTACTATGTGGCACCACTGAGCTCGAGTCCATGTTCTCAATCACAACACTGTACTGAATAACAAAAGAATGGAATTCTGATCTGTTATAGCCAGCATTTAATTATCTGTGTTAATGGCTTAAAGCAGTAGTCTGCATCCTCCACAACAGTGAGTAACAGTGAAATAATCCCTGGTGGACTCGGTGATACATATGGGTTTTTTTCAGTAGATTGACCTTCGTAAATTACCACTTAAAATAGCCAATGACAAAACCAATTCCTGTTCCCTAAGTAGCAATCAAACTAATGGACAGGAAGTAACTAAGAACTAAACTGGCTAATTCCAAAAAAAAAAAAAAAAAAGCACTCAATCAACAAATTTAATTAGCACTTACTTTGTCTCTAAGCTCCCGCCATCTTCCTCTGCCCCCCATCACTGCCCAACTTCTTGAAAGCATATCCCACACCACCGCCCCTATGACCTTACCTCCTATTCTCCTGAAATCAAGTCTTTGATCCTACAACTCCACTGAAGTCCACTCTACAAAGAATCAACAATGACCACTGTATCACCACATCCAGTGGCGTGCTGCCATTCCTGCCTTGTCCATAGCATTCAAGACTCTGCAGCATCTTCTCTTTAAAAAATCTCTTTTAGGGGGATCCCTGGTGGCTCAGTGGTTTAGCGCCTGACTTTGGCCCGGGGTGCAATCCTGGAGTCCCGGGATGGAGTCCCGGGATCGAGTCCCGCGTCCGGCTCCCTGCATGGAGCCTGCTTCTCCCTCTGCCTGTGTCTTTGCCTCTCTCTCTCTCTCTCTCTCTCTCTCTCTCTGTGTGTGTGTGTCTCCCATGAATAAAAAAAATAAAATAAATAAAAAATAAAGGTTCTCTCTTAGCACTTTGAACACTGCTGCCTTCTCTGAAAGAAGGCCAAAGCATGAGGCATCCAGAGGGCCCTATCTTGTCATCTATCACTGGTAAAATTATTTTTTTTAATATTTTATTTATATATCAGAGACATAGAGAGAGGCAGAGACACAGGCAGAGGGAGAAACAGGCTCCATGCAGGGAGCCGGACATGGGACTCGACCCCAGGTCTCCAGGATCCCACCCCAGGCTGAAGGTGGCACTAAATGGCTGAGCCACCAGGGCTGCCCTCACTGGTAAAATTATATATGCTTTTTCCACCCTGAGTTTTAACCCACTGTGCGCTATGAGATTAATGAGTATTAGCTGTGACTTTTTTTTTTTTTTACCTCTCCTAATCTTATAGGGACATCACAAAGAATTTCAATAAGGCAGTAAGTACCTCAAGTCAATTAGAAAATACATGAATAAACCAAACCTCCATGTAGAGCATACCATGTTGAATTCTGAGAGTTACAGGCAGTGTCAGTGAAATTTAGCTTAGTCCCTCAAAATTAGTTTTATTTTTCCTTCTAGCAGGAGATTTCATTTAAGAACACGAGAGGTACAGAGCTTCAGAAAGAGGGAAACCACTAATCACACCAACAAGGAGATTCCTTTAACTGCAATTATATATTGTGGTGGCGTAGAAAAGGTTTGGGCACTGGTATCAGACATTTGGGCTAAAATTCCAGATTGGCAAATTACCAGTGCTGTAAACTTCTGCACACATGCTTAGCTTTTGGAGACTCAAAGATCTTATGTGAAAAATGAGGATGATAGCAGGGGTAGTGAAGAACAAATGGGAAGATGTATGTATAAAGTTCTCAGCATGTAATAACTGCTCATTTCCTCTCCTTACCATGTCAACTTCAAGGGTTCAGAGGCTGCCATATTCCCAATATCAGAAACCCATCTCTATGCTTGCATCACAGCCATGAGCTTCCCCACACTTCCCCATACTTCCCAACCTCTGGAAGTTGGGCAGGCCCATGTGAATAGCAGTGTCCCATAACATGAGAGTGGAAGTCATCTGTGTCACTTCCTGGCTGAAGCATTCAGGAGCCGGTGCAAGATGCTCCCGCCATCTATTCCCTGTGGCCGAAACCCAGAAGCCAGGAGATCAAAGCAGCTTGCATTTCTGACTCACCACCCAGAAGGCAGCCCTGGAGAGTTGCCTAACCTGCTCTGGAATCTGCATGAGTGACACATAAACCACTGTTGTGCTAAACCACTTAATTTCTGGGTTGGTCTGTCATTATGGCACAGCTGAGCCCACCCAGATTAAATCCATCACTCACTGGGTGGGGGGGCTGGAGGCGAGGGGGGTCCTTATTTTCTCAGTGGTGGAACAAGGGAAGAATTAAAGCTCATAGCTTTTCTCACCCAAGGTCTTCACTATTAGCATTTCCCCTTCCCCTCCTCCTCTTTCCTTCACACACCAGAATCTGATATTTTAATTTTACCCATGAAGAACTTAAAGCCCAGAGAGGTCCGGAACCTCAAAGCACGTAAGTGGCATAGCCAGGCCAAGAAGCCAGATCCCCTGACTTCCCTGCAGCTCTCCTACTAGCCACAGTACACTACCACCCTGAAGCTTGCCACTTCAGATGTTAATAATGCTCTGAGCTTGCCATACCTTTCAATCACTGTTAAGTGATACAATCCATGCTACATTAATGCACTAATTACCAACAGAACACATTACCATGCCCTAATCACTAAGAAGTATTGTCAACTCACCATTCTGTTTGCCAATATGAGCAAAATGTTCCCAGTCATTCCAAGGTTTGGCATGAGGAGAGAAGAGAGAATACAATGAACAAGAGATTGATTCATTTCATATTGATAACCAGTCAGGTGGCCTTTCTATTATTATTCTTTTTTATAGCTCAACACAATCTGACAGAGCCCTAGAAGGAAGGTGGCTGATAGCACAGGTCATGTGGATGAGTTCTAGAAATAAAACTTCCACCTGGTTTAGATTCTAATCCTCCCCTTTTCTACCTCCATGGGTTTTCAAAGTCTCAGCTTTACAGTCACAAAATGAGAATGGAAGTAGTGCCAGCCTCATGAGATTGCCCTGAGAATTCAACAGTATCACAGACGTAAAGTCCCGAGCAAAGTGCCAAACATAGAGTGAGGTGCTCAATTGATGCTGGCTTTAAGTATGATTGCTACTTAAGGACAGCTCTCCCTGTGTCTTAATAATTTGTGTGTTAATAATTAAATTTTCCCAAAAGCTTAAAGAAAAATTGATAAAGGAGGCAGTGATGAAGGACCTTAAGTTGTCATTTATGAAACACTTGCCTATTCCGTGACATGATTCTTGGTAGATACTTTGCCAACAACATTCTACCTTCTAATCTTTGTCATCACCCTGTGAATTAGGTATGGATAGCCATATTCATAGACAAAGAAACAGAGGCTCAGAGAGGTTAAGTAACTTGTCCAAGGTCACACAACTGGGAAGAAGTAAGTACAGCAAGGCCACAATTTCAATCCAGGGTGACCTGCAATTTTTTTCACTTCACAACAATGTGCTGATTCAATTTACTCCTCATGGATTTTCTGTCTACAAACATCTTCCTGTATATGTATTTGGGGAAATACAAAGGGAATTCCACTTGGGAGGAGAGGGATGGGCATATTCCCCAGGACTGTCATTTGGAACATATTTAGTTCTATGCACTTACTGAGCATTGACTACGTGCCCGGCACAGTGTGTAGTACTGGGATCCCAGAGACTAATCAGATATGACCCTTGCCTTCAAGGCCATTGGGGTCCAATGGAAGATGGATACAAATGTGAGTCAGTTATAGGAGCCTCAACAGCACAACTAAGTATGAGAACACAGAAGAGAGAGAACACTTCTTAGAAGAAGCAAAACCTCAATCAAGATTTGAAAGATCAATAAACACCTGCATGCAGATGATTTGGGGAGAAAGGGCATTCCAGATGTGGTATCAGCATGTGCAAAATCATAGATGTGTGAACAGGTGTGCTGTTCTCAGGAAAACACAAGCACCCAGTTCTGCTGGAATATACCGTGTGTGTGGGGGGGGGTTTGATAGAATATACCATGTGTGGGGGGGGGTAAGGTCTGCTGGAATATACCTTGTGAGGGGGGCGGGGAGGCCCAAGGGAGCAGGTGAAGGGCCAGTCACTCCTGGGGACGTCTCACTAGACTCTGAAGCCTGGAGCTGGGGGAGGCCACCGGTGGGTAGGCTTTATCTAGATCCCTCTGTTTGCTGAGTGAGGACAAGTAGGTCTAAAGTAATATTTCGGAACCCTGGTTGCAGGGGAGCATTTGAAGAAATCAATTGACAGGATCCTGCCCCAGACCAATTAAATCAGACACTGGAGGTTGGACACTGGTGCATCAGAAAGGCTCTTTGGGCAATTCTAATGGACAACCAGGATTCAGGCTGCTGGTTTAGAGGCAGGAATAGCATCTGTGAGCTCATGCTAGGGAAGCAGAGTCTGGAAACAACAATATTTTAGGAGATAAAATGGACACTTTTGATTGATGAGATGTAAGTGCTGAGAAGGAGGAAGAGGGTGGGTGGGAGGAGGTACTCCAAATATATGTATAATTATATATATATATATGTATATATATATGTGTATATATATATATATATATATAAAATCTCACTTAATATTGCCAGAGAGTCTCTAACAAGCCCATCAGCAATTATACATGTTTTTCATCCCTGTGAAGGTTATCTACGAGCAGACAAAAATATCACAATAATTCAAGAAAGCAGACTGAATGCTGCAGACACCATCCTCAATATTCAGAGATCTACATTCAGTCTGGTCACCCTTCATGATCCAGACGGATTTGCACTGAACCCATCCTGGCCTCATGAAAGAGAAATATCTAGGGAATTCCAGGGGAGGAATGAAATTGCTGTCTCTTTAGTGCATTATTTACTTTGATGTAGAATTCTAGCAGCCACAGCCCAGCCCGGGCCCCATTGTTCACATGGTTGGGTAGGAAGTGTAATGGTAATACCATTAATTTGATAGTTCTAAAGGAGGTGATTTCTAATCTGAATTATTCTTAAATTGTGAAATGAGTCTGAGCCGGTTTGTAAAACAGCAAAGAGTCAATGCACCGTACAACCTTGATTTTTTTAGAGTCCTAATGCCACACAGAAAAAATTCTCCTCTGAACCCATTATAAGGGGGTTAAAGAAAAAAAGCCCTGATCCACCCACCCCCTAGGCAAATTAGCAAGACAAATGTTAGCAAAAAGCTCTGCAGACGCACCATTATTTACAAAAGGGAGAATGAAGAAGATGCTATGAAATAAATCATACTGACAGTTCAATCAAAAAAAATCAGAATATATTATTCATGCTGCTTCTCAGGAGTTGGAAAGAAACTGGACAGGGAGAGCCAAATATGTACTTGTGTGCTTTATTTACCCATAATAACAATTTGAATCCCTAAGGAACCTCTGTTTAATGAAATCTGCATGCTAACCTGACGTGACAGGCTTGCTCAACACATACTTTTTAATTCCAACCCCAGAGCCCGTGCTGTTCAAGGTACTGGGAATGCAAAGGTGGGCAAGACAGGTGAGACCCCAAACCCTAAGAAGGGTAAATTCCAGTGGTGAGCTGGGTGAATGGGCCAGCAACAAACAAGCAAACAAGTAGGTGATGGTCAAAGTAGTAGAGACCAGGTGGAGGTTACTTTATACTGGGGACTGGATGAGACCTCTCTGCTGAGGGGACATTCATCTAAGCTGAGTGGTAGGCAGAAGCCAATGTGGGAGAATCTAGAGAAAGATCACTCCAGGGTAGGGTCCCCCCAGTGCAAACCACCTGAAAGCAAGACTAGGGTAGGCGTGTCCAGTGAACGTGAAGAAAGTCCAGGTGCGCAGAGCTACAGTGAGCAAGGTGGCGCAGGTAGGAGGTGAGGTCTGAGAGGGAGACAGGAAATCTTTACCCAAACAGGACTTTGAAGGCTATAAGAAGGAGCTTAGATTTTATTCTAAGTGCAAGGCTGGCTGCTGGAGGGTTTTAAACAGAGAGGCAACAGGATCTGATTTAAACACTTCAAAAGACCTCTGTGGTTAGGTCAATAATTCAATGTGTGCCTGATTCCAGGGGGGGGGCGGGGAGCTGCAGTAACTGGGGGAGGGTGAGGAACATGAGCAGGCTGAGGGGTCTAAGAGAGGAGATCCACCAGGACGAAATCCTTGAGAAAGACCAGCTGAAGCCACTGACGGTAAGAGGACAGAGTGAGCTGTGGGAATCGCTTCTTCAGTACTGATAAATCACCAATGTGAACACATCTGGGAAAAATGATATAGTGTGGGGTGAGGGACTGCCTAGCAGAACAGGATCTGGAAGAGAAACATGGACAAGCATATCTCAGGAGGGGTGGGCACTAAATCCCAGAACTATGAGAAGATTGGTCACTAAGAATGATATTAGACAAGAATGCTATAGGCCTTGGGGTGCCTGGGTGGCACAGTCAGATGAGCATCAGACTCTTGGTTTTGTCTCAGGTCATGATCTCAGGGTCCTGGGATTGAGTCCTACGACTGGCTCTGCACTCAGCATGAAGTCTGCTTCAGGATTCACTCTCTCCTCTGCCCTTCCCCCACCCTCTCTCTAAAATAAATAAATCTTATTTTTTTTTAAGATTTTATTTATTCATTCATGAGAGACAGAGACAGAGAGAGAGAGAGAGAGAGAGAGAGAGAGAGAGAGAGAGAGGCAGCGACACAGGCAGAGGGAGAAGCAGACTCCATGCAGGGAACCCGATGTGGGACTTGATCCCGGGACTCCAGGATCATGCCCTGGGCCAAAGGCAGGTGCTAAACCGCTGAGCCACCCAGGAATCTCCCCATAAATAAATCTTTTAAAAAATGCTATAGGCATTACATCTCAACTAGGGGTGGCACTGCCCCTACAGGGGCAATAGGCAGCATTTCTGTCCTCTAGGAGAGAGGATACCAATGAATTGTAATGTAGAAACCAGGGATGCTGCTAACCATGGTACAAAGCACAAGAGAGCCCCTGCAACAGAGAATTATCCTGCCCCAAATGTCCATAGAGCCAAGACTGAGAAACCCTGAATGTACTCCAGCAGCAGAGTTGGACAGTCCTGGATTTCAGTCTGCTCTGTGTGATCTTGGGCAGTGTCCTTAATCTCAATGTGCCTCAGTGTCTCCATCTGTAAAATGGAGATGACACTAGTGCCTGCCTCCCGTGGGATGTGGATATAGAACTAAGGCCATTGGGGCAATAGCCACGCTTGTGGGCACTGAATGGAGAAGACAGAGGCTATATTATATTCTTCGGAATACCTAGGTGAGCATGGCAGGTGGGGTAATGCTCTGAATGGAGCATCCATCAGGTGTGGATCTGGGTTTCCTCACACACAACAGGTGACTTTGAAAAGTGGCCCAATCCTCCCCTGCCCTCCCTTCCTAATTCCCATGTGAATATAGAAGCATAAGACTGTGTCTTCAGGACCACCCTGGTGGAGACAGTCCCTCCCAGGTTCCATCCTCTGTGGTAGGTGAGGGGAGAGACCAAGGGCAAGTAACTGATGTGCCCAGCCTAAACTGGAATGCCCTTCCTACACATGGCAGTGGGGCCCCACCTGCCCCAGGGAGCTTTCCTAAGGAACATCTGAAGCCATCTTTATTTAACTCAACACTGAAGAGGTGGTCAAAAAGCATTAGCAAACAATGTCTCAGGAATGTGGAGTTTCTCCATCTCACCACTAATTGACTTTGGGATGATTCTCTGAGGGGAGGGAGGGCTGTTCTGTGTATTGTAGAATATTCAGCAGCATCTCTAGACCTCTAGCCACCAACTTTAAGTAACTCCTAATGGAGAACCACTGAAGTGGCATGGTATAATAAAATAATCTGCATAGAAAGATAAAAGTTGGACTCAAATCTCATCTTTACCCCTTACTAGCCTTACACAGGCCACTTTCCCTCTTTAGGTCTCTGTTCTCTCATCTGTAATGTGGGTCTAGTACTTCTCGGTAGTGGGAATGAAGTAACGTGTAAAGGTCTTAGCACAGGGTCTAACACGTGATTGGTTCTCAGAAAAGCTTTTATTCTTGTTTCTTTTACATGGTGGAAAGCTAGAGTCAAGACAGAACTCGGTCCCCATGACAAAGTCCATGCATAATAAGAGGAGTCATAAACAGTATGCATGGCCCAGTGCCTCCTTAACCTTGTGTTAGGAACGTCTGTTCTCTCCTCTATGGAATGGATATTCTTAGAATCACCACTGTCATCACTAGCAAAAGAAGAAACTGCTGGAGTGTTCACCATATCTGGAAGCTGTCTTGAGCTCATTCCAACTCAAAGAACCCTTAGCCTTTCAATTCTTACCCTTTATAGGGAGGGAGACTAAAAACCAACTCTTTATAAGATCCATCAAGTCATAGGAAAAAACAAGTATTGCAGCAGGCCAGGGTCGGGCATGGGTGGTCTCCTTGACAGCTTGTTTTTAAATACTTCCAAACAAAAGCGAGTGTGCCTCCAAGGAACTGTCTGCATGCTGGCAGATCCAAAAACAGAAGCAAAGCCCTCGTGGCCGGCTGCAGGCAGACATTCTGATGAAGAAGTGCTACTAATTTAAGCCCACTTTGAGAAGTGGCTGCAGCTACCATGGGAAATCACCACTATTCTCTGGAGGTGATGGTTAAGCACCTTATCCCATCACAGGGATGGCGAGAACAAAAGCCTCTTAGAAAGAAGAGTGTCCCAAGCGGCATGCTCAGCAGGACATTGCACGCTAAGCGTTTTCTTCCCATACTACGTTCTGCTGAACATAACCGTCTATCAGGATTTAAGATGCCTTTTAATGCTATTTTGGTGACAGGGAGCCAATTACATCCCCAGTCCTGCCCCATCTTTTATCTTTCCCCTTGGTGGAGTTCCTGCAGGACATAGAAAGCAAAGAGTCTTGGCCAAATGGAAGCAAAGACTGCTTTGTTATGAGCTGGACCCCTATGCAACACTATAGTGCTAGACTTTCTAGAAAGGCTAGTCTGTGTCGCATGGACCTGACATTCACCTTCATCTTAATGCAAAGAAGAATCTTGACTGGATACAGTGATGAGAATCTCTAGATATTAGGCATATGGTGACACAATTACCTGATAGACCACCCGGTGTGTACAAGGCCAGAGGGACAGGTATGAGTGAGAGGATTTGGCTGGGCTGGCCCTCAGCTCATCTCACTCACTCAAATGCATGGAAGGAACAGGAGAGAGGGACTTTAGGGCAATACACATCTTTAACACACAGGACCCCCAGTACACGTGGCCCATATTAGCCTCCCCTACTCCCTTAGATGTAGGAGCTAGGATGCGAAGGTAGTGAAGAAGCCGCTAGGCATAGGGAGACCAAAGCTGCTGAGAGACCTCTTCCCCCTGACAAGGAGCTCTATTTAGAAGTGATCCTTTCTAGGGGTGCCTGGGTGACACAGTCAGTTAAGCATCCGACTCTTGATTTCAGCTCAGGTCATAACCTCACAGTCCTGAGATTGAGACCTGCTTCGGGCTCCATGCTCAGCAGCAAGTCTGCTTAAGGATTCAGTCCACTCTTGTGCATGCGCTCTCTCTCTCTCTCTCTCTCTCTCTCTCTCTCTCATATAAATAAAGAAATCTTAAAAAAAAAAAAAAAGGAAGTGATCCTTTCTAGGAGATATAAACTCAAATTGGTCCTCTCACCTCCAGTGCCAAATATTAGGAACAGAAGAAATGAGTTCCTGAAGATGCAATGCTGCAGACCTTGGAAAATGGCTTACTCAGTCCTTCCTTTATCCAGCCTAACACAAAACAGCAACCTGGGCTCACACGTGTGAGTCAGCACTTCTCCTAGGAGCAGGCCTGTGTACAGACCAAGGTCAGGCGTGGGTAGGTGAGAACCCATCCCAGCCTCCAGGTCTGCTCTCTGATTCATTGCCAGCCTTTTCTGCACATGCATCCTCAAGCTTTGCTCCAACTCCTGCCGTCTTCTCCACACAACTCAGGCAGGCATTCATTCATCATTCAACAAATATTCAGCGCATGCCTACATCTTGGGTGCCTGCCCCCGGAGCAGAGGCTGTGACAGGGATGTGGGGGCACCTGAGTTACTGAGGGAGAACCCTTCAAGAAAAGCTCCTAAGGGAGGAAATGAGAAGAGAGCAGGAGAAAAGGCAGAGCAAGGATGTGGTCACAGGCAGAGTCTAGGCTTTGCCTAATCCCCGGGAGATGGCTCTCAACAGCGACTGGCAAACTCTCTCTGAGAAGGACTAGACAGTAAATATTTGAGGCTTTGAAGACCGTATGATCTCTGTCACAACTACTCAACTCTGCCATTGTAGTACGAGAGCAGCCGGGTCCACACACAGATGCATGAGTGTGCCCATGAAGTTGAGGAGCTTGCCTATCTTGCCCATCAGCGTACCCCATGTCCAGAACACTGTAGGCAGGAAAAAATGCTGTTACAGCCCCACACCAGTCCTCTTTATTGGTGTCACTGGACCCATGCTCCAGCCGCCATGAATGCTGGGTGCTACTGGCTTGTAGTTGCCCTCCTCATACAGAAAACTACCCACAGCTAACGGAAAGCAGCTCACACTGAAGATCACACTCCCTCTCCTCATCTATCCAGCAGCATCCTATGGCCAGCGCTTGATGCATATGGAGACACAAAAGGCCAACCTTCTTGATTCTCTGATGGATACTTCAGGGGTACCATTTATGCTCTCAAGTCAGGATTAGCAAGTTACAGCCCAGGGGCCAGTTAGGACCCACCATGCATTCAACTCAATTCCCTGCGCTTAGCAGAGCCCAGAAGAGAGCAGAGAGAGACGTTTACTGAAGAGAATGGAGTAAAATTAATCCTTGAAAGATCAGCAGGATTTGAGCAGAGTAGGGAGAGGAAGGCACTGTTTCAGGCCCTCAAACAAACCAAGGGCTTTATTACACACTGTCCCACCTGCCACCAACATTCATTAACCTGCTTTCCCCATACCACTGTGCTGGCTGACCCACCTTCACAATGATCGCCTCTTAGATTCAACAACGGTTAATATTTTACATCCTATATCCCTGTAAATAGTAGCAAACATTCTTTGGGCATTTACTAGAAGCCCAGCACCAAACAGGTGCCATATAGGATAGATGGTAAGTACTCTTCTTCTTTCTATTTCACTGATGAGGAAAATGAGGCTTCATGAAGTGAAATCACTTTCCAATTCCAACAGCTGCTAATAGTTAGGGACAACCTGGAGCTGGGATGGTGGCCTAACTTCCCAGCCACTGGATTGTGCTGCTTCATAACCCTCAATTGTAGAACGGAGCTGGAGAATCTCAGAGGTTGTAGGGTTATTTCTAGGGTGTCTGAGGCAGTTCATGAAGAGACGGCTCCAGAAGGCAGCTGAAAAGCTGACAAGTCAGGGAGGAGTTCATACGCCTGCGGTCTGGGAGCCAATCACAGAGAGATTAACTCCAACTGCATCTACCCCAATCCTGTCCTTCTTTGCCATACATCTCCGACATGACCATTATTAGTGACTGGGCTCAGAAGCTTGCCACCTTGTATGATCTGAATTGATCCAGTAAAGAATTCTCTGAAAAGCACCATTAAGATGATTTATAGTCTAATTTTGGTTGCTATAGATTCTGAGTCAGACTTATGACTAGAGAGAGGAAAAAAAAATCCCCCACTCGCTTGGAATTCAGGCGAAGGTTTCCGTATTGATAGAGAAGCATGGCTGGCTGGGAAAAAGTCATATTTTTTAAGTTTACAGCTACCACTCCTGGTTTGGGGTTGCTATAGCAACCAAGGGCCTGCGGGGGGCCTCTGCTGTACCCAGCACTGATTGATAGGTCTCCCGAACACTGTTTAGACACTTCTGTGCTAGGAGCCAGATAACATTAGTTTATTTATTAAAATACATGTTAAAACACCCAGTCGTCTCTCTTGCCCCAGCATTTCATTCTAATCATTGTTGTTAAGGAATTGTTAACAGGCTACTGATAGGAATGGAAAGCAGTTCCCATTAGGGAGCTAAGCGCCATTTCGGGGGTGGAGGGATGTGCGCAGGGCTTTGGGCAGACCTGTGCATAGTGCATAATCATGCTAATTTGCCATGATTGATTGCTTCACTCTCTTCCTCCCCCTCCCTGTCCTGGACCCACCTGGGCTTCTGGGGAGTTTGAGGCACGGCTAATCCCAGCAAAGACTTCTGATCCTAACTCTGAAGGGCTCTGGTAGGCCTCTGAATTTCTGTCTTCTCTGTCACCAGGATGACAGCCTGGCCTGGGTGAGTGGCAGTTTGCGCCTTGAGTAGAGTGAGTGTTATCAGGCAAGGGGGGGGGGGGGGTCAGTGTGTATGACCTGTCAAAGGTGACAGGGCTCAGGGGATGGCCTAGAGCTGTGGTCAGGACAGGCTGGGTGTGAATCCATCTTACTACTTGCTAGATTCCTTAGACTAAGCCCAAATACCAGCCAGTGCTGCTCTACACCATGAGTTTGAATTTCCAGAGCAACATAGATATATCTTTCTTTTTTATGGGCCAGCTCATCCCATTTGTATTTGAGGAGAATCATTATCAGGCCCATCTTAGATTCCCCCTTTGCTCACTTATTCTCTCATTCATCTACCTGTTCGGTTACCCAGTCATTCCACAAATATCTGCTAGGATTCTACTGTGTACCAGACACTGTGCTAGACCCTGGGCTACCATGCTAAATGTAATAGGCACAGTCCCGCTTCCATGTGATTTATATTTTATTTGGGAGAAAGGCACCAAAAACCACTTTTAGAAGTTTTTTCATGGTGGATCTTAAAAATGATAAAAGACCAATAGAGGATTCTAATGGACAAATCTAATATTCTACAGGAACACGTTAACTGGGACAAATAAGGAAGTGGTTTGACAAAGAAGACGCTGGAAGGCAAGAGAGGCATGACATATCTGAGGGGAAGAACATTCCAGGGAAAGTGAGCAGCATGTGCAAATATCCTGTGGTAAGAAAGAATTCAACATGTTTGAGGAACTAACAGAAGAGTGTGGCTGTGGAGAGTGGAAGTGAAAGAAAGTGAGAGTCCACTGGAACATAATGTAGGCAGAAAAATCCCATTCCTCACCTCCTCCAGCTTCTTGAAAAACACATAAAAAGGAAACAGGGTCCTGGATGGAGCATAACATTTGGAAATGAGTCGGACTAATAATTTCTTCCAGACCTTGATACCTGAATACATCTGTGAACTCCTGTGTTTGTGCCATTGTCACTTTATCTAAGCTGAAAACTAAGTTTCCCAGAATCACCTTCCCTCTAGGGTTCTGGTTTAAATGATCCAAGAAAGGAACTTGTGAGGGATTTTTTTTTTTAATTTTTTTTTTAATTTTTATTTACTTATAGTCACAGAGAGAGAGAGAGAGAGGCAGAGACACAGGCAGAGGGAGAAGCAGGCTCCATGCACCGGGAGCCCGATGTGGGACTCGATCCCGGGTCTCCAGGATCGCGCCCTGGGCCAAAGGCAGGCGCCAAACCGCTGCGCCACCCAGGGATCCCTTGTGAGGGATTTTGAAGGCAGAGATTGAACTCAGTTGTTAACAAAGTCATTGAGTGTGATATGGTAAGGGACACAGATGTTCTTGGGAGACCTCAGCTTGCCCTCCCTCTCCTCTATGCCACAGAAAGTTTGTCTTCCTAACCACCGGCCCCACTGACCAGGTGCCTGGCTGCTGACTCTCGGACGTACAGCCATACAGAGTCAACTGCCCCCCCAGAGTTCCCTGCATGCACCCCTTTCTGGTCCTGCTTCTCCAGCTGGACATGCTGAGAGTCTCATATTTGCCACGAAGGCCAGTGCTCTAGACAAACTGGTTATTGGCTTTTTCTGATGCCCTGGTTCCCCGTTCCAGGTCTTTATGTCCCCAGCTCCTCACCTAGCTGTGTGAGATCCAATTCTTGTAAGAAAAGCTTGCTCCTGTAATACTCGTCATGATGTTTCCCAGGGAAGTTCAACTGTCATTAATCCAAGAGAAGGGAAGGGAAGCAAAAGGATGGACAGGGGAGGGGAGGGAAGGGTAGAAAAGATAAGACATCCCACCCTTAGATCTCATCAAGCTTCCTTGTCCTCCCACTGGAAGGGGTCCCTAGTTAGGGTCCCCTATTGTGGGGACATTTTGTGTCCTTCCTCCTTGACTTGCTTGAGCAAGTTACTGTTGTTGACCTGTTGACACTCATTGCACTATTAAGGAAAAACAGGATGCCTTTCTGCCATCAGGAAATATGGTGCTGATTTAAATGAGCGTCCAGATGCAGTGAGAGGGGAGAGCGGAGCTCACACTCCTCCTGTTCTCACTGCTGCATGTCCCACCCTGTTGGGATGGCCCCTGCCATGGTTCTGCTCCATTACTCAAGGGTCAAGACCTGGCATGGCATCTGGACGCCCACTGCCAGGGCTCAGATACCTGCTCTGCTGCTTCCTTCACGTGGACCTCAAGTCACTTCACCTCTCGTGTCCTCCTCTGAAAATGGAAGCAATGGAAGCAATCACTGAGGCCCTGAGAAACATCCAGTAAGATTGTGGGTAGAAAGTTCTCAGCACAGTGCTTGACAGTTAGTAATTGCCACTGTTGTCATAGTACTTGTGACAGCAAGCCCAACTTCCTCAACTTGGCTTTGCATCTTTGAGTGAAATAGAACATGCAAAAATGATGCACATCTTGACCAACATTTTTTCCTAGCAGCATGTGCTGATCATTACTCTGAGAGTTCTACTGCCCTTCCCTTGTGTTCTTTCCTTGTTCCTTAGACAGCCAGTACAGTTGTGGCTGACTCTCTTGTTTGGCTCTTCCAAACCTCCTAGTCTCTCCCACTGCAGACAGGATGAAAATAAACCAGATAGCTGCTTTGCCATGCTCCCTGCAGCTCAGAGTGGACCCATGATCCAATTCTGGCTAATGAAATGTAATGGCGGAATTTCCTAAAGCATAGTGTCTGGGAAGGCTTTACTTTCCTGATGAAAGGGACAAATATTATTGGTGTTTCTCTTCCTCCTTCCTGCCTTGAACGTGGATGTGATGACTGGTGCTGTGGCAGCCATGTTTCACACATGGGGATGAGAAACTTCTAGCAGAGAACAGTAAAACAGATATACAGAAAGGGATGGATCCTTGAAAACACGACTGGGTTGCTGAACAAACATGGAGACACACGTGTCCTTAGATTTATTCAACTCATGAATGGGTAGAGGTTTCTGATTGCCACTTTTCATCATCTCACTTACTCACATATGAAAACATTCTTAACTGATGCCAGGCTACTATGTCTCTTTTACATAAAGGGGTGGGGAGGCTCAAAAGGCTGGGCAAATTCCAAGAGTTTTCACAGTTTTTAAGTAGTAGAATCAGAATTCAGTCCCAGAATTTTCTCCAATCCCAATCTCTTAACCAATGCCACTCTGCTATATTCAATGAATGTTTCCCTACTCTCCCTTCTCTCCTTCGTATATTTAAATTCCATTTTGATTTCAAGTCTGAGTCCTAACCCCTGACTAAGCTTTTCCATGATTAATCTGGTCCACAGAGAACTCTTGCCAAAATGATTCCCATTTTCCCATTCCTACATTTAAATGTGGCACTTCACGGTTTTCTAATTCTTCAGGTGCACTGCACTTTTGACCCTCTCCCCACCACCACTCCATTAGATCTCATGCTTCTTAAGGTCAGAGAGGCTACCTACTACAGAGTGAAGGTCAAGGGATTTAGAGATTGGTTCAAATTCTGCTTTTACCTATTGCCTGTTGTGTGGCTTTGAGAAAAAGTCAGTTCATCTCTCTTGGTCTCATTCTGATTTATGAAATGAAAGTCAGAATATTGCCTTAAGGTAGCAATGAGGAAACTATTTGTAAAGAAATTAGCAGAGTGCCTGACTCATAACAGACACTCAGAAATATGGCTACCATTTTTATTAATGTGTGTTTTATTTCTTGTGTACTTAGTGTGTGGCAAAGGGACAACAAATAGGATGAGTTCAATAAGCGACTGTTAATAGAATGGTCCATTGACTATTTCATTAAGAACGTACTGAGATGTCATTTTATTCCAGACAATGTGTTAAGTATTTGACTTTAAAGATTTTTTAAAAGTCAGATACAATACCTCTGTCTTGGACACATGAATGGATAGCTATAATATAATGTGACAAAATCAATAGTAAAGAAACTCATTGGGTTTTATAGAGGAAGACTGCTTATCAAATCTAGGGAGGCTTCCAGGAGGAGGTCCCAACTTGTTTCCAAAAAAGTAGAAGAAATTAAATTATAGGTTCTGTGATTATCTTCCACCCCTGGAACTTTGTTATGCTGCCTGAAGTAAGTATAGAAACAGCAGACACAGTAGTGGCATTTGCAAATCTACTAGTAGGGACTCAGATTCATGTTTATGATAATTGCTCTTGCATCTTAGGACTCTGGTCTAGAGGCTGGATTAGTTAGAAACAAGCTCCTTTTCAAGCTCACTTTCATTTTGGTTTTTCCTCCTTTGCAATAAACACACAAGCCATTCTGTAAGCTCCCTCCTTTCCCTTTCAAGTACCATGTGTATTCTTAGAAGCAGCCTGCCAAGAAACAAAGGTTAATTCTTCAGGGAATGAATTGCCAAAGCCATGTTCTTATTTTAAGTTTTGATTTAGGGAAGCAACGTGGGCCTGTCTTTATTTTGCAAAGTTCCCTTACATCTCCAGAGGCAGATCTGTCGATGTATCTCTGCACATGGGCCAAAGTCACAGCCAAGATTTTGATCCTACTACTCTTAAAAGGCAGGAGACTGGCTTTGTCAGTGCTTACAGGCCCTCTGGTAAGAGGGGTGCTCTGTTGGAAGGCTTCCATCCTGCCAACCTGGCTGCACCCAGGGTGCCCTAAAGTCAACAGGCAAGAACAAGGCTGACAGTAGTACGTAGATAAGAGCCCCTGAGGTTGATGCATTTATGAAATATTGGTCACAGAGGTCATCCTCAGTTGGTTACTGTGCTACTGAAGTACTACTGACTTCCAGCTGTGAACCTCTGATTGACCCTGCCTGGTCTGTAAGGGAAACTAGGCTTTCCAGTGGCTTTTTTGGGCTCTCCTTATCGTTGTATAACATGGAGTATCTGGTAAGTCCTGGGGTGCTTCATTCATTCACCAAATATTAATGAACACCTAGCATGTACCATGGGCAACCCAAATCCCAAATACGGACAAGCAGGGCTGCCACCTATATTTTCAAGTTCTTGTACGGCACACAGAAGGAAATTGAGGGGGTAGTTTGCTCCCCAAGATGTGAACTCATGCAACTATGTCTGCCAAGAAGATGGAACAGTTTCTAACTCATCTGCTTAGAGTGAGCAATTTCCTCTAATTTCCATAAACATGCGATCTAGTTGGTGCACAGGGCAATCACAATACTTGCTTTTATTCTAGACGAGGATGAGGAAAGGGTCAGAAGATATGCATTGTAAGCACCTTGAGAACTGAGCTCATGCACTTTTCCATACTTGGGGAGCCTAGATATGAGCTGCCTATCATGACCTCTTAAAGGACCCTGAAAAGAATTTATGTTCATAAATGCAATACTGAATAATGTAAAACTTACCAAAAATTCCATGGAGTACCTAATAATATTTGAGATGACTTGAGGTTATGCCAAGGGCTAAAAAGGAAATGAACAGTGTGACATTGATGCAGTGATGGGGGGAGGGTATTACCTTAAATAAGTGGTCAATAAGTTTTTCCTGAATAATTAGCCTTTGAGCTGAGACTGAAGGGAAAAAAAGACCTAGCCACTAAAAAAAAAAAGAAAAAACAAAAAACAAAAACGGGGATCCAAGGTATTTAAAGAGTCCATCAGTCCAACCAGAGGAAGCTGTATGTGGATTTCCCAGGACATTTACTGGAGGAGAGCTTCCCAGTGATAGCAACTGCACTTCCATCTGGGTCCTGACATTGTTCTTATGCTCAGAATCGATCGATTCCTTGCTATTCTTGGTGGGCAGAAAGTCTTTGCAAAACTTGACCTTTCCCAAGTGTTATCAATAGAGCTAATAGAGATGCTGTCAGAAATGTCCACTAATCATCACACATTAGGGGGCTTTCTGAGTTCAGTGCTCTTGGTTCAGAATTTCTGCTGCCCTTGGAATGTGTCAATGTTTGTTGAAGGGTCTTTCTTTACAGAAGTTCAATTATGGTATCATATTGATTCATTTTATGTCTTTTATTTTTACATGTTTATACATCTCTTTTCACCAACAGACTATGACACCCTAGAATGAAGGGCTCTGGTTTTTCCATTTTGTGCTCCCAACACTAAAATAGCATAGAATAACAAAACATATTTAGTCAATGCTTTTGTGTTCTAGTGATCCTAAGATGATTTCCTACCCAAGCAGTTTGTTGTTTTGATACTTTAATTAACTTTTAAGATTGAGAGATAGATAACTAGGAAGTCCAAACTCACTCTCCTGAACTGATGACATTCTCTATGCATTGTAAATGACTTGAATATGGGGTCTATGCATTTTTCCATACCTGGGTCATCTAAATATGAGCTCCCTTGTTGTGTTCTCTCAAAGGACTCTGAAAATAATTTATTCTCATAAATGTATTAGTGAATAATGTAAAATTTACTAAAGATTTCATGGGATAAATAAGATACTTACATTGCACACCAGGTTTGACAATCCAAAATCCCCCTTTGAGCTGTCTTTTAACCAAAAATTCAGTCTCCCTTACTGTCTGAGAACTATGTCCCTCTCTCCATGACTTCCTAAAAAGCTCCAATTTCACTGACATTTCCTCTTCCCTACTTCTTGGAGCATCTACTGTGGACCAAACCATTTGTCAAAGCTTTTCTTTTAAACAATTGAACTTTATTCAAATGGAATTTTTATAACAGCTTCTAAGAAAATATAATAATCTCCATATTGTTTGCCCTAAAACCTTTGCAGTGCTTTGAACATCACAGATGCTCAATTAACAGCTAAATGAATCCTCAGTAGCACAATGCAATCTATGACATGCTGTGCTATGAACAAAACAAAAGCTTCTAGTCTTTCTCAGACTACTTGAAATCTCTTCCATTTTTCTGTTGTAGGGGGAGCTACTGCTGAGGCCTGTCACCACCAAATGGGAAAGAAAAAGACTTTCCTCAGACCTGTTAAACAGTTAATAACTTCTAAATTTGTTCATGTACATGCAGATGGGTATAAACACTTCTTATCCAGTTACTTTATGGTTTAGAAGCTGTTCAAATGCCAAAAAGCAGGTGGCACTGGGACCCCAGGTAGTGAATGCTCTGCCAATTCTTCCTTCCTTACAGTAGCTTTGTAAAAAAAAAAAAAATCTGCCATGCCAGCAACCTCTTTAACCTTGGCCGTAGCAACTTCTTACTGGACACATTTCCAGAGGCAAGAGAAACAAAAGCAAAAATGAACTACTGGGACCTCATCAAGATAAAAAAGCTTCTGTCCAGCAAAGAAAACAGTCAACAAAACTAAAAAGGCAACCTACAGAATAGGAGAAGGTATTTGCAAATGACATATCTGATAAAGGATTACTTTCCTGTATCTACAAAGAACTTACTAGATTCAACACCCAAAAACTGAATAGGTAGTTAAAAATGGGCAGAAGATATGAATAGTCATTTTTCCAAATAAGACATCCAGATGGCTAACAGACACATGAAATGATGCTCAATATCACCTATCATCAAGGAAATGCAAATAAAATCTGCAATGAGAAACCACCTCATACCCGTCAGAATGGCTAAAATCAACAACACAAGAAACAACATGTGTTGGTGAGGATGCAGAGAAAGGGGAGCCCTCTTATGCTCCTGGTGGGAACGCAAACTGGTGCAGCCACTCTGGGCAGCAGTATGGAGGTTCCTCAAAAAGTCAAAAATTAAGAACTACCCTAGGGTCTAACAATTGCACTACCAGATATTTACACAATAGATAGAAAAATACAGATTTGAAGGGGTACATGCACCCTGATGTTTATAGAACCATTATCACAATAGTCAAACTATGGAAAGAGCTCAAATGTCCATCATCTGATGAATGGATAAAAAAGATGTGGTATATATATACAATGGAATATTACTTGGTCACCAAAAAGAATGAAATTTTGCCATTTGCAACAGCATGAATGGAGCTAGAGACTATTCTGCTAAATGAAATAAGGCAGAGAAAGACAAATGCCATGTGATTTCACTCATATGTGGAATTTAAGAAACAAAACAGATGAAAACCATGAGAGACTCTTGAAGAAAGAGAACAAACTGAGGGTTGATGGAGGGAGCTCAGTGGCAGATGGGCTAAGTGGGTGATAGGCAATAAGGTGGATACTTGTTATGGTGAGCACTGCATGTTATTTTTTTAAGATTTATTTAATCTTAAATAAATCTGAGAGAGAGAGAGAGAGAGAGAGAGAGAGTGGGAGTCTGGGGGAGAATCCTCTGGTGCAGAGCCCAACAAGGGTCTCGATCTCATGATCCTGAGATCATGACCTGAACTAAAACCAAGAGTCAGACACTTAACAGACTGAGCCACCCAGGGACCATGAACACTGAGTGTTGTATGAAGGGATGAATCACTGAATTCTACTCCTGAAACCAATACTATATGTATGTTAACTAACTAGAATCAAATAAAAATTTGAAGAAAAATAAATAAATAAATGAGTATTCAAAAAATAATAATAAATAAAATTAAAAAATTAAAAATCTACCTTGCCAAAAGTCTACAGTGTCTACCTGGTGACCCTGCTCCCAGGACTCAGTTGAGTAGACCAGAGCAAGCGCATGACCCTAATGAAGCCAATCATCCTCTCTCTCTCCCTGGGTATCTGGCCTTTGGGGCATGGAGAAGGAATTAATGGCTGAACTAGAAGACCTATATATAAGCAGATGAGCCAGAGGAGAAGCTGGACCAACAAGAGATGATGTCGTCAGAGAGACCAAGTGGGAGTTCCTGGTGACTTTATAGTTTCCATGATGCCTCTGGCATTTGTTTGATAAGATTCTCTCTGCATTTTTATAACAGCTTCACTTTCCCTTTTCCTCTTTCAGGTGTGTCTCTGGCCCATAAACCAAATTATCCCCAACCAACCACTCCTTCCACCTAACAGAGACAAACATCCCTTCTCTGTGGCCTCCCCATGCACCTTGCACACAGGCTCCCCTTAACAGACTGAATGCAAATAGTCATTTATAGATTTCCTTCCTCCTTACTGGGCTGTGAGCAGACTGAAGTCATGGTCTATGAGTTCATCCCTTACCCCTACCATCTAACTCTACCCTGGGGACATAGTAAATGCCCAACAAATGTTTGTTGAATTAAGAACAATGTCATCTGCAGAATAAAATCATATACATCTCAATTTGTTCTAAGCCCTTACTGTTTCCACAGGAGACCAGGATTCCACAATCAGTTCACAGCCATGCCTTTACAACATGCACCAACTGTAAGCCATCTGGGGGACTCTTCTTTAAAAATAAGCCCTTTCACAGAGTACCTGGGTGGCTCAGTCAGTTAAGCATCTGCCTTCAGCTCAGGTCATGGTCCTAGGGTCCTGGGATCAAGTCCTGTGTCAGGCTTCCTGCTCTGCCAACAGTCAGCTTCTCCCTCTGCCTCTGCCCTATCCTGCTTGTGCTCTCAATCTCTCTCTCTCTCTCTCTCTCTCTCTCTCAAATAAATAAATAAAATCTTTTTTAAAAATAGGCCCATTCCTTTAATTATATTACTGCCTCCACAAAACCAGAACACCCTCTTTAATAGGAGCTTTTGAATGCAAACTTGTGTGCAGACCTATATGCACAATACTGAAGGTTGCTACTAGCTCCATTTTTCATAAGCGAATAAGCCCTTGACCCACCTCTTCAGACTAATGGAATCACACAATTAGACATCCTGGTCATTTCTTTCTTTTGTTTTCTTCTGATTACAAGGGTAATACAATTAGAGATGGTACTACAATGGCATTATAGGTTGTTTTGGTACTACCGCCCCCAGACCAGAATTCACTGGCTCACAACATTAATCTTGCTCTACCCCAGCCTTTAGCAACTCTTTATCCAAGGCTAGGAACAACTTGTACAAGATACCCAGTAAAACCTACCAAAGTTGGGTTCTGCCATTATGGATGCTACTATGTGGTAAATGCAAAAGATTATTTTTTCCCCAGAAGTCCAGGTAGTTCACCAAAAAGCTGTGGAATGGGGTTTAATAAAAAGAAATCTAAAATCTAAAATTAATCTAAAATTAAGTTGCAAAACTCAGGAAACAAAATTGAAGGGAATGTAAAGTTACAGTAAATGACAAAATTCATGTTTTAAAACAATAACATGAAATGTTTACCCACAAATGTGTTTTAAAAAGCTGTGGACATAACTAAGACTGGGTTAGCTCTGTAAATCATTAGAAACACTGTCAAGAATGGTCATTTATGTTCACCTGACCTCTGTTTTGCCTGGGTTATTTCAAAGTAAGCTAACAAAAAAGAAGCAAAGCATGTTTTACCCAGTAGTTTTCTTTGAGAGAATCGACAAAACCTTAACTTTAGTACATTGTAAGATGAAATATTTAAAACATTACAATGTGTACTATTTTTTTAAATGCATAGGAGTCCGATTCTATCTTAAACCAAGTAATTTGGAAGTCGAGACCTTACTTACTATGCCACTTGATCTATGTGTACCTTTTCTTAGAATGGTGGTTTCCAAACTCTTAAGCTCATTAAAATACCCAATGGAGATCTAAAATAGTTTGCCCACCCAAATCAATTAAATTGGAATCCCTGAGTATGAGACCCAGGTCATGGCATTTTTAAAAGCTCTTCAGATGATTCTAATACACAGCCCAGACTGAGAGCCACTGTCCTCAAAAACATTTGGGAATGCAAATCATCTGTTCCCATTAAATAGCAAATCTCTTACCTCCCTTTCAGGTCTCAAACAATCTGATTCAGACCAGCAAGACCTAGGCAGGATAATGAGAACCAGATTTGGGGAAAGGGAATGTAAAGTACAGATGGGTAAGTGTCTCTGGAGAAGTGATTTCGGTCATATCTGTACAAGTCAGATACCTCAGCAAGCACAACCTCCATTGCAAATTTACAAAACACACTTTCTGGCAGCCAATGGAAATGTGGTTGGGGGTCAGAATAGAAACTGCAGGCAGAACTGCTATGAGTTTTGAATATACTAGGGGGTGGGGAGAATGGCTCATGGTAACCATTAGGAATGGTGACCACCACGCATTCTGGATGTCTCTTTGCCCTCCTTATAACAAAGTACAAGCTAGAACAACATGAAATATGCCAACAACACTCCAAATAGAATTAATAAGACTTTTCAGAGGTATGGATAGGACTTCATGGACTCCCAATACAAAACATTTAACCATTATTTAGTTGGTCAATAGTTACCACTGTAGAGATAAAGATAAATGTATACAATCCAATTGGAGTAAAGGATACATATTCTTGGAAAGAAATTTTCAGGTTGGGAGGTACTTTAGAAGTCAAACATTTTGACTGCTATTATTTCAGGTAGAGAGATTCTGAGGCCCAAAGATGAGTAATTACTAAAGCTCTGAATTCTAACACCACCATGCTACCTTCTCAAAGTCTTTTTTCTTAAGCCCATTAAGGGTTGACCGCTATGGTAGATTAGTATTTCAGAAAGAACACAGAGGTAGAACGATAAGGGATTCCATAGTTACATTGGGCAGAAGCTAAAATGTGAACACTAGTCTCTCCCACCAAGTCTCGTATGAACAAATAGGTATTGGCCCCAGATAAACTAAACGTATTCTAGTCTGAACTGTCAGCTCATAAAAGTATAACTGAATTGTCTTGAGAAAAAAGTTCATGTCTTGGAGACTCAGTTTTGTTGGTCCTATGTAAAATACACATAACAAAAAAAAAAAATCTAGCCTGCAGGACAGTTAGGAAGAGACAATAAGATGACCAGGGGTCGGTAGACTTTTTCTATAAAGGGCCAGGTAGTGAATATTTGAGTCTTTGTGGGCCACATGAGGTCTCTGCTGCAAGTTTTCTCGCTCTCTTTTTTTTGTAACCCTTTAAAAAATGTAAAATTAAATTAAACATTCTTAGCTCATGGGCCATACAGAAGCAGGCCACCAGCTATAATTGCCATGGTCCAGGAGGGAAAACGAGTGAGAAAAATTAGACAGGGTGACAAAACATGAGAGACTCCTAACTCTGGGAAACAAACAACGGGTAGTGGAAGGGGAGGCGGGTGGGGGGATGGAGTGACTGAGGAGGGCACTTGAAGGGGAGAAGCACTGGGTGTCATACTATACGTTGGCAAATCAAACTTCAATAATATATATATATATATATATATATATATATATTTTTTTTTTTTTTAATAGCCATGGCCCATCAAGACCATACAGTCCAAAAATGCAGAAACCAGGAATGGTTAGTACCACATGTTTGGCAACCTAAGATAGTGCTGGATGTTTGAGTATTCACTCTGCAAATGTCTGTTAACAAGGTATGCGAAGGGCTTGGTCCAAGGTCGAACATGTAAAACTTACTGTGTTTATTTCATGTTGTTACAATGAGACAATATGAGAGATAGAAATACACCATCTGTACAGGCAGACTGAAAGAGATGAATTAGCTAATAAAAGAGTCAGAGAAAAAATTGACAACTGTGATCCAGAATAGCTAGGGGAAGTGTCACTGAGGAGGTGGCATTTGTCTAAGCTTAGAAGAATGGGGAAATTTTGGAAAAACATAGAAATTCAGAAGGTGATTATAAATGTGTCCCAAGGGAAGGAAGAAGGAGCTTGTGTACCCGCCACTGTGCCACATTTTATTTATGTTATCAGAAGAAGATCATGGCTTGACAAAGACCACCTCATTCTATGATTCCTTGGGATGTGAAATTCAATGGTTATTAGGATAACTAACAGATATGGGCAAATTTCCATAGGGAGAACAGACCTCTTATCATTTTGAGTTTCAGTGATAGTATACTATCACTTACAAGCAAAGATGGCCCTGAATGACCAGTGAACATGAAAAGACAGAAAAGCTCCTCATGATTCACCAGGAAATAAAAGGGAAACAATCAGTTATTTTGGTTTGATGCCACAATCTCAATAGTCCCAGGAGCTGATTCTGCACACAGATTGTGGCTAAGCCTGGAAACTGCAGGTGTCCCAGCCCACTGAACACTACAATTGAACTTTGGATTACTGACTGTCTACATGCATGTCAGCTGAAAATCTAATTATGAAGCCAGTCCTTGGACAGCATGGAACAACTGTAGTTGACTATCATATTAGGGAGAATCACTCTTCTTCTTCCTCCCACTACATACACCTTCCAGCACACGCTCAAAGGAGTTATTGCCAGGCCTGCACCGTGGTTTAGAATTATACTGATCAGATCACGAATGGAAACGTTACCCAACTGGTACCCAACTTGTGAATGATTACATACTGACAATGTAAACATTATCACATTGAATTCTCCCGTCCTTTTTTTTGCACTTAACCACTAAATCTTTATTAATTAAATTTTTATTATAACATCAATACAATATTAGTAAATAGAAATACAGAAATAAAATGGGGAAGAGTAGGGAGGTGGCTGGGGTAGGGAGAAGAGACGGGGGTAAGTAGGAGGGCCACAGACAGGGTTCTTCTTCATCACTTTTCTGTAACTTCTATGAATATTTACCATCCATCATTACCAATTTTATTCCAGCAAGAATTTCTCAGAGTATCTACTTGTCCCAAATTCTCCAAAGGTTTTGCTCACAATCTGGATCCCTGGAGTTTACACCCAGGGCAAGAGCCTCTTTTAAACTATTCATCCAATCACTTTTGAACTTTTTCCCACTAGAGTTTTATCCACGTCCAATTTGCCCAAATAGGTTCATCTCCCTGTAGTTACCTCTCAGTTTATTTGCAAGCTTTAAGGGTAACAATCATAGGGTAAAGGATCACAAGTAAGTACACATGTCCACTTAGAGTTATCTAATACATAATATCATGCTAACTTTTAAACTAACCCCACCCACTTAAGATGACTTGATAGCCCCTCTCACCCTCAGTTTGTGAATGGTTACATACCGACAATGTAAACATTATCACATTGAATTCTCCCATCCTCTTTAAGAGATGAGGAAGCAGTTTCAAAGGTGAAATAACTGGCTCTAGTTCACCCAGCTCAACAGTGGAGTTAGGTCTCTCTATCTTTTCACTAAACCACATGGTTCACCTTAAAGGATGAATTATAAATGACTAGCATCAGCTCACTTGCCAAGAATGGATTTTGAATGGCAGAAGGCTTTGAGTCTCTGAGCAAGGATTTGACACTCAGACAGGGAAGGCAGATAGAGTGAAGATAAGCTTCAGAGTTGTTTTCCTTGGGTACAGAAACCCCAGACTTCATCAATCAAGTAAACAGGATCTCAGGGCCTTACTTGAGAGTTGGAGGTTGGTTGATGATGATGCCAAGAGGGTCGTTAGATTGCTGCAGTCAAAATGTACACAGCAATCAGGCCTAGGGTTGCAACTCAGGCTTCATAAAGCTGCCGTCATAAGGAGTCACGAAGAAATGGGCATGGACCAAGGAGACAAAGCATGCCCCACTCCCTCATTCAGAATAATTGAGCGTGTCTGTTAAAATGTAACCTCTAGATTCATCATGCTAGATGGGCTGTGTCATGTACAGATGCTCATATTTGGTCTGTTTCATTCAACTCTTTGAGAATGATCAATAAAAAGATGTATATGGTGCCTGTGTGTCTGGCAAAAAAAAAAAAAAAAAAAAAGAAAGAAAGAAAAAAAAATGACCTCAGTGAATATGAACAGCTTAGATTTCTTAGAGTACCTACAAGACCCTGAGTAAACCAGGAAGGTTCAAGTATGTGATGGATTTCTGCTGTCCAATTTAATATTTAATATTTTAATATTTAATCCTAAAGCTATGTGCCCCATTTTTTCAGTTACAGAATATTAAAAATAGAAGCTATTATAAGCAATACGTGTTTCAGTTCAGAAGAAAAGTGCAATCTCCCCTAAGTGACAGGTGGCTCTGGGTGTCTTGCTTTTGTTTTTGAAAACATGGATTTATTTCTTAAATATTTATTATTAATGCAACAATGATGCTACCCGGTATTTATACAGTATCTTGTCTTCTGAGGAATATTTCGGCTGAATAACATCATCCGTCTTTATGAACTTCATTGTCAGGAAGAATACTGGGCTAACTTTTCCCTTCTCCCAGATGAGAAAACAGGGGCCTGGAGAGATTAAACAGGTTTTCCCAAGTCACAGAGTAAATCTATAGGATTTACTCACAGAGAAGCTGCTCAAACCAGCGTCGGCTGGCTGTAATAGTAAAATCCCCACTGCAGGTTTTCAGAGCAATGTCCTTTCCACCATTTGTTTACTACTTACTCAGAAACCTTTACCTATAGATGTGCGTGGGATAGAGACACAAACCTTGCTTTACAAACGACGCATCCAACTCCCTGAAAAAATATTTATTAAGTTCCTACTATGTGTCAAGCACTACCTAAGCACTAGAGTTGTGTATTTCTTTCCTATGGCTGCTGTAACAAATTAGCACAAACTTAGTGGCTTAAAACAACACAGGTTCACTATCTTACAGTTCAGGAGGCCAGGAGGCCTGAAATCAAGGTGTCCGAATGGCTGTGTTCCCTTTGTAGGCTTTAGGAGAGAACTCACTACCTTGCCTTCTCCAGTAAATGGAGTATTTCTTGCTCCTGGGATCTTGCACCATCTTCAAAGTCCACCACTCCAACCTCCCCTTCTTCTGATTCTGATCCTCCTGCCTTCCTCCTACAAGGACTCCATGACTACACTGGGCCCACATGGATGACCCAGGCAAACCTCCCCACCTCAAGGTCCAGAGAGTCCCCTTTGCTCTGTGAAGCAACATACGGATGGGCTCCAGTGACTGGGACATGGGCTTCCTTAGGGATCTGGGTCATTTTTCAGTCCAGAATAAACTATAATGATGCCTGACTTGTTCTGGCCCCTCAAAGCCATCTTCACTGGGTGGGAAAGATGCACAAAAGTGAATGATGACAAATTATGATGATAAATATCAAGAGACAGTAAGAGGATGAGCTTCTAACCCAGACTAACGGGCATGAAACAGACTTCCAGGGAAGATGATGTCTGAAGCTAGCCCTTAGGGATTAGCCAGGCACAATCAGGCAAAAGAGCAGGGTGGTATGCTGGAAGTCAGGCAGGTAAGGGAACAGGGACACTCCAGGCGGAAAGCAGAGTGGAATTCAGTAGTCTAGGTCACTGACTTCAGTGTGTGCTTCCAGCTGGTCTGCTTTGCTTCAGAGTTATCCTGAGTGATGGAACAGAAGAAGAGCCAGACTGTCCAGCATAACAATGAAGCACAGGAGGCCTGAAGTCAGGTAATCTGGACTTTATCCAGGTCCCAACCCATCTTAAAAGTCTGACTTCTCCAATCTTCCATTTTCTCTTCTGTCAAGTGGGAGGAATAATGGTACCTATAGAGCTGCTCCAAGAATAAAATGAAATAATGAGCATAAAGCTCTTAGCACAGTGGCTCCAGAGTAGGTGTTCAATAAATAACGGATTGTTGTGGTTGTCGCTACTTCCCTTTGGGCTCTTGTGCTCTGGAATGCCTCGATGGAGATTTGCCAGGAAGCCCCTCTGGGAAAAGCAGGTGACTCTCGCCCTCAGGATGCTATCACTACCTGCTACTTCACGAGGATTATGAGGACTTCTCCAGGATTTCATGTGGGCCACAAAATATGGTTCAGAGGAAACAAGACTATGGTTGGCACACCTGGGCCTCCAGACCCCACAAAATTTCCATTGTTGGAGTTCTACTTTTCTCTCTTCTTGAAATAGCCAGATGTGGTTATTCTTGGGGACGAATAAATAGCTGTGATTTCTGTTCACCAGAGGAGCCCTCATTTCCTGACTCTTCCCCACAATGTCGACAGTGTCATGTAGATGAAAAGAAGTTGCAGACGCTGGGCCAGGTCAGCTGCTAATAATCACATCTCTTCAGTCAAGTGACAGAACCTCAATTTACCCACTGACAAAATGAAAGGTTTTGAACCAGATGATTTGTAAGACTCCTGAATTTAAAATTCTGTTATTCTGTGGTGGGTCTGGAGCAAAAGGAGACACCAGCTACAGAAAGGCAGCCCAGGCTGATAGGCAAAGCATGACTTTGGGTCTTAATGGGCTTGAGTCCGTGCTCTGAGATTTACTCACAGGGTTACTTAACTTCCCTGAGTCTCCGCTTCTGCAAAATGAGGATAAAGGTGCCCACCCGGAGGGGCTGAGACTACATGACAGATCCTATGTGACAAAATCTGGCCCAAAATTGGTGTTGGGTAATTGCTGAATGCAAAAATTGAAAGGTGAGGTATCTCACCAAAGGTTCACCTTCAAATACTGGTGGCCAAATCCTGTTCTGAAAGATTTTCTTTTTCTAAATTTACTGTTTACTGTTAACTGTTTATTGTTATCAAAGTATCAAGTGTTTATAGTTCAAAAAGTCAGAATATTAAGAGGCTTAAAAAAAAAAAAAAAACCTGTCCCCCTTCCCTGCCTTGCCCCACCATTGAAAAATGTTCCTCAGAGGAAATAACGCCTAACTTTTAGCTATTCCTGGTAGTTTCTAGTTCCTCTCCATATTTCTAAATAACATGTTCATACTACTGTCTCTCTTTTGTTTTTCTTTTTAGAAGGAAATGTTTTCATTATTTTTTTTTAATTTGATAAATTTGATGTGATGCAGTTTGTAAATTTAAGATGCACAGTGTGTTACTCTGGTACATTTATATGTTCAATATGATTATACATTTAAAACGATGGCCATTGTTTCTTAAATTATCAATTTTAACTTTCCATTAATGGTATTAATAGATGTAGTCTCTCCCTGCCCTCCCCTCCACACACACACACACACACACACACACACACACACACACACACTCACCTCCTGCCAAATCTATAATACTGGTTATACTTGATTTTTGGTTAAATCAATAACTAGCAGGTGCATCACTGTGGCTGTTTAGCCAAACAGAGGACAATGATTCCATTTCTCCACCCCCCTCAGGTTTAACTTTTTCCCAAAATTATTGCCTTTTTTTTTTCTTGTTGACTCTCTAGGCATCTAATGTGAATTCTTCCCAGAAAACTCTACAACTCCAAACAAGCTTTAATATGATGAAATTAATCAGTAAGCTCTTGGTCCCTTACTAGAAGATAAAGACACCAGGTAATGACACCTGGGTCATCTCCCAATATGGACAGGTTGCTCTTCAGATCTATTATGTAAGCGTCACCCCACATGACCTACATCCCTCTGCTTCATCATCTTCCCGTCCTGGGACTGTCCTTAACCTCTTGGCTCTGCTGATCCCACTTCCATGCCTCCATGTTTTTCTTGTTCTTGATTTCTTTTTCTTTTTTTTTTTTTTTTTAAGAAAGGCACATATTCCAAAAGCTTTCCAGGTACATTCTTTTTTAATTTCTTTTGAAGTGTAGTTGACATACAATGTCAATGTCGTACTAGTTTCAGGTGTACGACATAATGATTTAACAATTCTATAGTCTAAAAACAATTTTCATTATAGCTTCACTCGTTAGTAATAGTTTGGGCATCAAATTTCGGGTGATGGTTTTGTGAGCAGGGATCTATTGTCTTCTAGCTTCTGGTATTTCTGCTGAGAAGTCCAGTGTCAATTCCTTATTCTTAATCCTTTTCCTATCACCTGTTATTATTTCTTTGAAATTTTTAGGATTATCTCTGCATCCTCAGCATTCTGTGACTTAAAAATGATGTGCTTTATAATGAATTTGAAAATTTATTTTACTGGTACTCAGTAAATCTCTATAGCCTGGAGCTTCATACGTTTTGCTCCTGGGAAATTTTACAGCATTAATTCTTTGATAAGCTTCTCTCTGACATTTTGTTTCCTCTCTCTGCAATTTCTGGTAATTATAAATATAACGTCTGAACTATTCCTCTGCTTTCCTGAAATTTTCCCTAATTTACATCTCTTTGACTTTTCTTTCTACCTTCTTGGAAATTTCCTGAACTTTCTCTTTCAACTACACGTTTGAAAGTTTGTCTTATCTTTTATGTTTTTAATTTCTAAGAGTTGTTTCTTGTCCTCTTACAGCTCACTCTCTATATCATCATCCTCTTCTTGCATCAATGAAATATTTTCTCTAAATTTTATGAGAATCACAATTATCATGTATTCGAAGTTTTCTTCTTCTTCCTGTGTTGTCTTAGTTTTTCTCAACTTTCATCTTACTGTTTGTATGTTTCAGTTTTTTTTCCCATGAAGACCTCCCTCAAATGGCTAACCACACTTTGCAATACACTAGTATTGGATTGAAGTAAACACAAACACGCACACACACACACACACACACACACATTCATACTCACACATGCTGACTGGAGGATCTGTGGACAGAGCTCATCAGTTGAAATTCATAAAAGAATTTCATTCTCAAGGACCAAGCTATTCTGGGATGATCCCAAATGTTACTATCTGTAGTTACCTTTTTGGAGGGTTCTTTCTGTTTCTTTCAAGAATATTCTTCTAATCTTGTGTCTGGGGGAATAATCCCAGTTGCCAACATTTTAGGAGCACGCCCATCACTCTCTGTGCTTAATATTTTCAGCAAAGAGCCATCCTGATTAAATTTTTCTGAATCTTCCCATCCCATTCCCTATTTTCCCAGGATGGGGCTGGCTACCTGGGGGTCTATCAACCAGCTCTCCTGATAACGGACCTTCCTTTGCTCACACTTTCTGAGGGAGGTGATGCCTCCAATTCCTGAAACTGTCTGAGGTTTTGTGAACCAAATCACCTTAATTTTTATTTATTTCCCAACCTCCCCTTGACAAATCCTTAGATTTTGGTTTTCTCCACTTTGTTTCTTCAGTTACCACTCACTGATCCACATTCCATTGCTCAAAATCTGGTTGACATACCGTATCCATAATTGTTTTCTCTTACTTTAATTTCTCACTCTATTTATATTATTTTATCCCTTCAGGGCCATTATGTGGAAATTCCTGGGGAGGGGAGCGGACGGAGATTAAATGGACGTGTTTAATCTGCAATGTTTAACTGGGAGGTCTGTTGGAGGTTTCCTTCCGTGAAAGATTCTGTATGTGGGTGACACAAGGAAAAATACGTTGAATGTGCTTCTCTGATAAAGTCCCTAGGTTTCTAGTTTGCAGTGGCTTCATTTTCTACAGTAAAACAGAAATTATCTAGAGTTACTCTGCCCTCTCTAGAGACCTAGATGAAATTATCTTGAACTCCAACCTCACATTCTGTTCTTTCTGAGATTCCCAACACTCCCAAAGTTTCTATTTTTCCTAAGCACCCTTTTCTCTGTCGTAAGGGACTGGGTTTGTTTTTGTTTGCTCGCTTGTTTATCGGCTCTGGCATCACGTCAAATCTGGGCCACGGGGCTTTTCTGTATTTCAGCTCATCCTCTCTCTTTCCCTCATGCATAAAGGAATACCTTTCTGAAAGTTTCTCTTCATATAATAGACTTCTTACTTCTCTAAAATGACATCTGGTGTCAAATGGTAAGATTTTAATTTCCCTTACCCTGCTATTCCACAACCTATGGAGAAGTTTCTTTTTTTAAAAGATTTTATTATTTATTCATGGGAGACACACACAGAGAGAAGCAGAGACACAGGCAGAGGGAGAAGCAGGCTCCATGCTGGAAGCCTGATGCAGGACTTGATCCTGGGACTCTAGTATCATGCCCTGAGCCAAAGGCAGATGCCCAACCACTGAGCAACCCAGGCGTCCCTAGAAGTTTATTTCTAAAATGAACACAAAAACTCAAATTGCATGGATCTTCTGTGTATCCTAATAGAAGAGATGAAAACTCAAATTGCATGGGTCTTCTGTATATCCTGAGAGAAGAGATGAGGAAATCATAGTTTTCTATCAAGGGGGAAGACTGTCTACAGAATCTTCATAAATAATACTTGACAAGACATCGCATATCTGCTTTTGATTTCCATACCCCAAGAAAGAAGATATTAAGAACAAGGCCAAAGGTGACAAAGGACATCTGTGTACATTAATTCACTTAATTTTCTTAACACCTTGTAAGATATCATTTCTTCCCATTTAACAGACAAGGCAAGAGAGTCTAAATGGCTTTTCTGAACCACATAGCTGGAGAATGGCAAAGTCAAGAACTTTAATAACTTCCACTGACCACCACTGTGCTTACTATACATAGAAAGTAGATAAATACATAGATAGAGATGTGTACATATGGATTTGTATGTACATATATATATATAATAAATAACTTTTCACTGTAATGATTACAATTGGTTGTGATTCCTCTTTCTCATATTTAGAGACTAAGACTCAGAGAAGTTAAGCAATATGCCTGAAGTAACGTATATAAATAGTGAGAGTATAAAATACCGAGAGGATCCTGGAGGGCAATTTAGCAATATGCATTAGATGTCTTATAATGATCATGCTTCTTGACCTGGAGGGAATTACTTCTAGGCATTCATCCTTGGGAGCCATAACAGACATCTGCACAGATTTTTTTCTATAAAACATGCTCAGTGTAGTACTCTTTATAATAGCACACTCAGAAAATCTAAATAGAGAAAATGAGACAGGAAGAGGGAGGAGGAGAGAGAGATCTTACATATCCACCAACAGGGGATTTACAGTAAATAAATTATAGTATATCCACATAATGGAAAATTATTACATGGCTGCTGAAAATAACACAACAGAAATATTTTTCAAGACATGGAACACATTCAGTGTGACAAGGAATAAAGCCATTAATAAAACTCTATAAACAGTTTCTGCTATTTAAAAAGATTTATTTATTTATTCTAAAGATAGAGGGCGCATGTGCAGAAGCAGGTTTGAGGGCAGAAGGAGAGGGAGAGAGAATCTCAAGCAGACTCCCCACTGAGCAGGGCGTCTGACATGGGGCTTGATCTCATGATGCTGAGATCATGACCTGAGCCAAAACCAAGAATCAGACGCTCAACAGACTGCCACCCAGGTGCCCCTCCACTACTTTTTGTAAGCAATACCAACAGCTATAACTAACACCAATATAGGGCTTTCTACATGCCAAGCACTTTTCAAGGACATATCAAAGTAAATGATGACTCTCTCTCATTAATATGACTATTTCCTTTTCATACTTTTTAATATTTACTAGATATTTTTAATAAACATATAAGAATATAAATACCAGCCCATTGTTGTAAGCAGAGATAGGATTTTAAAAATAGGTTAGTAACTTTGGGATTCCTGGAATGATTAAAAAAACAGTCCTGCCATTCTGAGATTATCATGCTCACAAATCACCAATTCCCATGAGGCACTTTTTGAGATAATAGCTCAAGCCAAAATCCTGAGCTAAAGGAGCCCCTGGTCTTATGCATGTTTTTAGTGCTTCTTCTCAGGTCAATTCTGGGACATCTCCTGGCCAGTTCCCAGTTTTGTTTCTGCCATATGTGTTAGTCAAGGGATTGCAGAGTGCTGTCTATAGGGGATGGACGAAGTGGACGTTCAGTTTTATTGCATCCCAGAAGTTATAAGCTCTCCACAGATTCAGAACACATTGTTTCCTTATGCTCTATAAGCTTGGGAAGCAGGGGTCTCTGCATTCAAACTGACCCTTCTGCAATTAGAAATGAGATTTCCAGCAGGAGCTCTATCTTGGTGTGAATAACAGACAATAGCCTTTGGCTCTCTCTAACAAGATCAGCGAACCAGGCTCTTCAAATTGACTAAATTTATATTGCACACTAGTCCCTGTGAATAAATAACAAGGAAATTCTTTTGTTAGCTTGAAAATAATCTATACAAATTCTATCTTAATAATAGTCTCTCAACAGGCCACGTCAGTGCCGGCAGGCAGGAGCCAGATCAGAAATGGGAACAAGATCTTGGAGTTTGGAGTGACTGTAATGAAACGCTACACCTGCTGCCTCTCAAAGTAGAATTGATTGGATAAAAATTTAGTACACAAGAGTCATCCTGTGCTTGTTTCTCAGGCTTTCAGTCTCTGGAGATTAAGGACCTACTTCCCTGGAACCTGGAAGATGCTTTGAATTTCCAGTGAGAAAAAGCAGTGGCTGGCACATGGGAGGTACCCTGCATTTAAAAATTAAACAAACTGGGAAGGGGGGGCAACAACCATTGATCCCTCTGTCAGTTAACGTTCATTTGGTGTCATACAAACCTCTTTGTCATTTTTTTTTGTATATTTTTTATTGGAGTTCAATTTGCCAACATATAGTATAACACCCAGTGCTCATCCCGTTAAGTGGCCCCTCACTGCCCGTTATACAGATGGTACTCTGCACACTGTCTGAAGCACAGAGGGAATGTATTCACTTACATACTGAACACTTTAGAAACTGGACCAGCTGCAGGTACAGCTTGATCAGGAGTTAAAATGATATCACAAAACCTAATTTCTTTTTCCTTAAATTGCAACTTGACTCATACCTCATGGTGGTTTCATTTTTTTCCCCCTTTTTTAAAAAAGATTTTTAGATTTCTTTGAGAGAGAGATAGCAAGAGAGAGAGAGAGCAGGAGAAAGCACAAATGGGAGCAAGGAGCAGACTCCTTGCTGAGCAGGGAACCCAATATGGGGCTTGACCCTGGGATCATGATCTGAGCCGAAGGCAGACGCTTAACTGACCAAGCCACCCAGGTGCCCTACCTTTTTTTTTTTTTAACAAGTTCTTCCATTATGATCAAACACAATTGCAGTGTTTTCAGAATTACATCTTTTCAGCTTCAAATTCCTTGTGGAAAGAGTGAGAATCTCCTTCCCTGGAAGCCCAACAAAAAGCTCATTATGTTTCACTGGCTCTGTCTAGGTCACATAACTAGCTACTGAACTAACCACAGTAACAAATGAACGGATCTAAGTATGAACCAACTTCGACAGGGTTCACTTGTCTTCCCTTGTCATTAAGGGAAGTGGGAGGGATATCCCAGCATCAACCAAAAACATGGATTGAAATAAGGAAGGACTAATTGATCCACAACTAAATCAGAGTATGACTGAAAAGGGGACTATGCCTGGATCTGGTGGCAAAGACCTCAAATCCAATACAGACATTAAAGAAAATGCTAATTGTGCCCTTTAAAGAAGCCACTTTAAAGTTCCTTCTCTGCAAAGTGTCATGATCCACCTTCTATTTCTTGAAGTACAACCCATGGGGTGGGACTCCTCTCCCACCTCACTGCAACCCCTGCTCTTCGTGGGTGTATCTACCCATGCTCCTCCCTTCACTGTTTGCCCTCTCTCAGTTCTTAAGCATGTCCTGAAGAAGGTAGAGAGTTTCCTCTACGTTGTAGTATTAGCCACCACTTACAGTTTACTTAGTATACACCAGGCATGGCACAACATCCTTTAGGCAAAAATCTCACTCAATCTTCACAGAAAGGTCACACCTGCTGTTTATAAGATGAGAAAAATGAGATTCAGGAAGATGACAAATCTTGGGCAAGATCGTACAGCTATGAAATGGGAGAAAGGGAATCTAATTGTAGTATGATTTCTGAGCCTGTGCTCTTAACTACGCAATTCTGGTATCTCCTTTCTCATACTGAACCAATTCATGGGAAGGGTTCTGCTAGCTCCCTTTTCTTAGACCTGATGGTTTCCCAATCTAGCCTCCATTCCTACACTTCTTGTCTCATGACTGTATATATGCTTTAAGCTCCCAATCATTGGCTGAGAGCCCAATACTTTCTAAGCATACCAAGCTGGCTTCATGGGTATGACTGTGTTTCCTACTTGAACACTGCTGCCTGCTTGGTCCCAGGAATCCTGGCCACTGCTTGTTTTTTTTTTTTTTTGTTTGTTTGTTTTGTTTTGTTTGTTTTGTTTTGTTTTGTTTTATCCCTCTGCCTCCTTACTAGGAAAATCCACTTTGACAATATCCTACTTTACTTGCTACTGTACCTGCTAAGAAGTTTCCTCAAACAAGATAGGTAAGCCCAAAATTACAGAAAAAGAAATACAAGTGCCCCATAGCAATAAGGAAGGATGTTCAATGTCATTGAGAATATTTATTTCCTCCCACGAGACTGGTAAGCCAAAAATTAGAGAAGAAAAACAAATGCTCCATAGCAGTATACAAAGATGTCCAATGTCACCAAGAATAAAAGATATGCAAATTAAGACAACGTTTGAAATAACCAAATAGATTGGCAAGTACAAAAAAAAAATAGAGAGAGAGAGAGAGAGAGACAAAATTATCCTTTGTTTAGACTGTGGGAAAACAGTTACTTTCAACTATACTGGTGGATTGCAGAATGCTACAACCCTGAAGGAGAGGAAATCACCAGTGCTTAAAAAACTATATACCCATTTATCCTTTGACTAGCAATCCCCTTTAAGGACTCTATTCCAAGGAGAAGTAGTCAAAAATTTGAGTGAACAAATGCATAGTCTACTCTCTGTGGCATTATTTGTAATAGAGGAGACTGGAAAGTACCCAAATGTCATCAATAGGGGACCAGTTAAAAAAAACAATAGTATTTGCTCCAGTGGAGTTCTATGCAACTGTAAAAAAGGATAAGGAATGTAGTTGCTGCTTCTTATTTGCAATTTTGTATTTGAAAATTAACCCACTAGCTATAATTTACTTGTGACCCCCAAGTCTATACTGAAAGCACGTTTCCCCACCATTCCCAGATATACACATGCATAGAAAAGCAAACAATTGAGTTGTCTGATATATACCTTCCCAGCTAAAGTCAAACAAGGTAACTCTCTGCCTTCTTTCAGTTCTCATACTGTAAACTTGTGTCCTTTACACAGTATTGAGTGCCATATTTTTCACACTTTTGTGCTTTTTGATGATTTCACTGTCTAAAATATACCCAAGCACTATGCCCATGTACTATCAAGAGTTCCTAAGCAAAAGAAAGCTGTGATATGCCTGGTAGGGAAATATGTGTGTTTTGTTAGATAAGTTTTGTATGGCCATGAATTAGTAGTGTCTGAGTCCAACATTAATAAGTTAACAATATTTATTAAGTAAGGAGTCTTTAAACAGAAATACACATAAAACAAATTTATGTTTTGATTAGTTGACAACAAATTTGTGAGCAGAAACTCACAGGAATCTAACCATGTATTTCCCCTAGGAGCAAGGATTCAGGATTTTCTGGTTCAGTGTTCATGGCAACATTATAGAATATAACCACAACATATGATGGAATTTCCTACGTTTCTACATGGTGACAAAGTGTAATCTCCAGGATGATGCATTCAAACATAAAAAAGTAAGGTGCAGGGGCACCTGGGTGGCTCAGTTGGTTAAACACCAGACTCTTGATCTCAGGTCTTGATCTCAGGGTTGTGAGTTCAGGTCCCACATTGGGCAAGAAGTCTACTTTAAAAAAACAGTAAGGTGCAAAAGGATGATTATGGAATGCTACTTTTTAACCTAAGAAAGAGAACAGATATGAAGATATTTACTTGCTTATATCTAAGAAAAACAATGAAAGAAAACATGACAAAAAAAGTTACCTAATGGAAGTGATAAAAAACATGATGGGGGGAGGGGGAGAGAAGAGGCATGGAAACTTAACTTCTCTGAACATAATCTGTTCCAAACATTTCACTTTTTAAGCAAGTACATGTTTTTTAAAATTTTAATATTTGTAAAAGAATATTTTAACAAAATTACTTAATAAAATTACATCAAACTTTTAAGAAGCAAACTCTCAAAATCTAAAGCAAAATGAAATAAATGAACTAAACTGTGTATCAGGTTGGTGGCTTCACAGTGAAGAATTATGTTAAACCATTTAAAATACAGTAATTTGCCTGCATGTCCCCACTGGGATACAGCCTAAGGTTAAAAACAACTGCAAAGAAATTGCAAGCTGTTTTCAGAAATCATATTTTCAGTTGTAATATTGATTTTGTTATTCTGGGACTGTTGTAAGAATGTTGTAGGATAAAGCAAGTGAGTATTTATGTTGCTATAACTAGAGCTGAGGATCTTGTTATGGGGAAGCAATATCCGAGTACAGAATCAGAAAATTTAGGTAAGCCCTCTGACCTCAATTATTCATAAAAGATAGGGGGAGGAACACATGATATGTTTTCTCTTCGAAAAATATCTACTTCTGGGGCACCTGGGTGGCTCAGTCAGTTAAGCATCTGCCTTAGGCTCAGGTCACGATCTCTGGATCTCTGGGTCTTGGGATTGAACCCTGCTGCCCACTCAGTGGGTGGTCTGCCTCTCCCTCTCTCCCTCCCACACTGCTCATTGTCTCTCTCTCTCTCAAATGAATAAATAAAATAAAATAAAAATACCCACTTCCTTGCCCTATCTACCTAAAAAGCCTAGAAACAATGATACAGCACAGACTGTGGTTTCTAAATATCATTTCCTGCTGAAAGGAATGAGGGATGTTTGGGTAAGTGGTCAACTCCTCATCTGGTCAGAAAATATAATGAGTGAGACTAGAATATGAGACTGCACCACAAGGCAAGAGAGTTAGCAAAGGCCACTAGAGTCAAAAGGATACAAGCAGGTCTCTGAGAAGATATTCCACTGGCCAAAGGTAGTTTGATTTTAACTTTAAAAAGAATATACACAGTGAATTAAAATAATTAAATATGTTAAGCACCAATGAGTTCAAAATGATACTTAGAAAAAGAAAACTAAAAAAAAATTTTTTTTAGAAGAATCTCAGCTAATAAGGAATGAAAGACTTGGGATGCCATCACTTTCTATCTCTAAAAAATAATGGATCTAGGCAATGTTTTCCCTGGTGGCTAAAATAATTGGGTGAAAAGTGAAAAAAGAACTTTATTATGGGTGGATCAAGCTGACACTACCTATGCCCACTTTTCTTAAAGAAAGTCAATCAGAATGGATATGCACCTTGATTTAAAGCGGTGGGACAGAACATGAAAGACTCCTAACTCTGGGAAACGAACCAGGGGTGGTGGAAGGGGAGGAGGGCGGGGGGTGGAGGTGACTGGGTGGCAGGCACTGAGGGGGGCCCTTGATGGGATGAGCACTGGGTGTTATTCTGTATGTTGACAAATTGAACACCAATAAAAAATAAATTTATTTAAAAAATAAAATAAAATAATGCAGTGGGAAGTACATAAAAAGCCCACATAAATTATCATTCCCCCCTCCCTCCCTCCAAAAAATTGAACCTAGATCTAACCACCAACTTATAAGAAAAAGACAGGATGGAGGAACATGTTACATGATATTGCAGGTATGAATGAGCAGAATTTGCAATGTTGGAAATTCTATCCAACAAACATCAGAAACTTGAATAGATAAATGAGAAAAACATGAGAAGAGGAACATTAAAACTATCATCCTAATGCAGTACATGGACCTCACGTAGAGTTTATTCAATAAAAATCAATGATACTGTGCATGTGCATGCGTGCTTACACGCACTCAGGATAGTTGAGGAAATGTGGACAGTAGCTGGATATTTTATGATATTAATGAATTATTTTTAGGTGTGATGCTGGTACTGTATTTATGTTTCTGAAAAGTCCTTTTGTTTTAGATATGCATTCTGTAATATTTACAGATAAAATAGTACACTGTCTTGGAATTGCTTCAACATAACCCAAGGGAAGGAGGCCATAGTACAGCCAATCATCTTAACCTATTGGTGCTGAAGGGATTCCCAGGACAATGGACATCAGTGCTAAAAGTGGGAAAGTCCTGGACAAACTGGGATGGTTGGTTACCCTGTGAGTGAGTGAGTGAGAATCAAGGGGAAACAAGACTGACTCCATGATGATAATGATGGGTACATGGGTTTCATTTTAGGATTCTCTTGATTTTTGATTTGTTAGAAAATTTTCATGGAAAATAAAACAAGGTACCGTCTCCTTTGAGTAGTTGGACCAATGAAGCTGACCAGCTGTGTCACTTCCCCCAATTGCTACTCTATACTGGCATCTGGACTTTCCTCTACCCTCTGTCTCCCCATCTGTCAACACTCCCTCAACTCCCCACAAAAGAAATACAAAGCAAAAGTTGTGAACACGGCAGTTTGTGAGCATGGCTCCTTTGGCTTCTTTTGTCACTCAAAAGTTGTGAGTATAGCAAAAGTTGTGACTCTGAGGTCATAAAGATGAAAGTTCGAGTCCTGGCTTTTCCTCTGTATGTCAGACTTCAGAACAATGGCTTATTAACTTCTGAAACTCAATTTTCTCATGAACAAATTCAGAGTCAAAAGAATGGCTGCATCATAGGGTTACTGCAAGTTCATGTGAGCAAAGTGCTTAGAACAGTGCCTGACCTTCATATCATCCTGGGTATAAGATGCATGCTTTCCTTCATTTCTCACATTTAACATTCTGAAATCAGAACTTTTTTTTTTTTTTAATGAAAGTTGTACATCCAGAGTTCTCCAGTGTAAATAATAGTATAGTAACTATTTTTTTCTAGTTTCCAGCTTTGATGCTTTGACCTCTTGAGGCCCTCTCAGCACTAGCCAGTCCCTAGAGAGTGTAAATGCCTGAGAGCATGTTTCCTACGTAAGCCAACTGACCTGGAGCCCACATCCTTAACTCCTTTATGGGGCTCTCTCCTCTGAGTCAGTATCCATCTGTTCTAATCACAACAGGGCCAGGTACCAGACAACTAGGGACAACCCCTAGACCCCTAGAACCTGCTGAAATTATCCAAACTAGCTAAGCTTGCTTATCCTTCTTCACCAGTTCTTAGGTGAAAACCACAATAAAGGCTCTTACCTACTTTGTACCCTCATGCCTTGCCTTCTGCCCAACCCTGGTATTTCTACAAGTAGCCCTGCAAAGCATGCTGTACTCATTTCTAGGGACCAATGAGTAAAAACTTCTTCCTTTATGGCCGTCATTTCTCTATTCTGGGCCTTACCACACTGAATTAAAACAAATCCCAGGTACTATTAAAACAAAGAGAAACCAACTCCAAGATACCTAAGAAAAAAAAAGAAGAAGATGAAGAAAAAAAAAAAAGTAAGCAGCTCACAGATGTTAAAGGTAGAGCAGGAACTAGATTGAGAAAATAAACAAAGCCCAGAGAGATTAATAGCCACATGTTCCCCAGAAACATTCTTTTGAGGATGCTATCACCGATGCAGCTATCACTGGATGCTCAAGGAAGGAATTCCTGGATTCTCAATGCTGCCACTGCCACTGGACTCTTGATGTTTTCATTACTACACCCTCAAGATTCAAGGTCATGGGCCTGAACTTCTGGTTGACCAAGGCTGCATAATTTAACTAGATTCTAAGTGCCAGAAAGTGGGAAAGAGGGTCATTCTGGCTCCTTTGGCTTCTTCTATCGCTCAAGACAGTATCTCCACTGGATGTACAGAGGAAGATCCTCCTAAAAATAAGAATGTTTATATACCTTGAGTAGTAAAAAAGTCAAAAGACTATGAGAGAAACCAAAACAACTTGCTAAGAAGATGAATAAGCTTTATCTTGCCATTGCGGAGCACATGCTAACTTTGCCAAATACCTTGGCATAATAAATCATGGAATTATCAAAGCCAGGAGATTGGTGTTAATTGATTAATGGGCCGTGAAGGACTAGTCAGGAGCTGTCTGTCTATCTATCATAAAGCTTCCAATGACTTTTCAGAGAAGCCTTTTAACTTCTTCAGCATCTAATTCAATTAAAGGATTACAAGTTTCACTGAATAGAAACTGTAGATGAGAAGCCAATATTCTTCAGTTTGACTCAGAATTATATTATCAATCCCAAGAACATGAAAGAGGTCAAGTAGTGTGAGTCATGATAAAGAGCAGCACATCAAGACGACTCGTCAGGAATGTCTGCTGTCCAAAGTCATTCAGTAGAGCCCTGGGATTCAGAAGAGGAAGAAGCTTGACTCAAAATGGATTGTGGTTTTGAAAGAAAAACGATCAAATTTTAAAGGCAAATTTAATCTATTTTTGATGAGTAAAATGAAACTGTCTACCATTTAACAGCATTTCTCCTTCCACCCCATACCCTCTCCCCAAAAGCTGCCATTAAATCTATGGTGAATTTTAGAATCAATAAGATACAGTAGTAAATGTCAAGTAAACTTTGGTTTAAAGACATGGCCTTGGGGTGGCATCTTCCAGACCCAGCTAGACTTTCTTCTTTTCCTTTCTTAACCATATGGTCTTTGCCTGAACTTCTCCATCTTTGTAGAGTCCACAGTCCCATGTCTGAGCAGAGTAGAGTATAGGGACCAGGTGACATTAAGGTTTTGATTTCTTCCCCATGATAAATGCCAGGAAGCAGTCTCTGTAGTACAGTGGAAGAGACCACTGGGAAGAAAGGACAGGGAGGCAGACGGATAGCTATGGATTAATTTCTTGGCCTCAGCCCTTGAGCCAGTGACTAGAGGCTATGAGAATGCTTGGGAAATTTGTCCTTCCTTCCTGTAGAGCCAATTATTGCATTGAGTGCTACTAGCACAGAGAAATGGGAGCTGGGGATCAGCAGGAGGATGAAGCTGCCCTTGGCTCCCATCACCTGTAACATACTTAAGGCCAGGAGCCATGTATCACTAAAAAACTCAGTTCTTCTCCAAATCTCGTTTCTAAAAATGGCGAGCCTTCCTTTATCTGACAGCATTCAAAATTTATTATTGGATTCCATTTTTTGTTTTCTTGTTATGTTTTAGTATGCTTCTCACCAATGCTCTATCAATATTATTTCTCCGGCTTCCTACATTATAGATAATGAAATTGAGCTTTGGAGGTAGAGATGGGACTTGATTCCAAGCTCTGTGTGCAAAACTCATTTGAACTAATCAGCATTGGATTGAACGAATCACATTCTCTTCCAAACATGCTTTTTAAAAATATATATAATGGCTTTACTGAGGTAAAATTCAGATTCCATAAACATTACATTTTAGGGGATCCCTGGGTGGCTCAGCGGTTTAGCGCCTGCCCAGGGCACGATCCTGGAGTCCTGGGATTGAGTCCCACGTTGGGCTCCCAGCATGGAGCCTGCTTCTCCCTCTTCCTGTGTCTCTGCCTCTCTCTCTTTCTGTCTATCATAAATAAATAAATAAATCTTAAAAAAAAACATTATATTTTAGGGTAATTTTTAGTTTTTTCTTTAGTTGATAGCGCTCTTGGTGTCATATCCAAGAATCTGTTACTTCACAAGGTCATTGAAAAATCTATTTCTATATTTCATTCTAAGAGTTTCATAGCTTTAGCTCTTAGATTTAGATCTATGAACTATTTTCAGCCAATTTTGTGTATGGTGTAAGGTAGAGATTCAATTTCCTTCTTTGTATGTGGATATCTAGTTGCCCCAGTACCATTTGTTGAAAAGACTATTCTTTCCTCCATTTATTATTATTTTTTAAAGATTTTATTTATTTATTCATGAGAGGCACACAGAGAGAGAGACAGAGAGGCAGAGACACAGGCAGAGGGAGAAGCAGGCTCCATGCAGGGAGCCTGACGTGGGACTCGATCTTCGATTTCCAGGATCACACCCCGGGTTGAAGGTGGTGCTAAACCGCTGAGCCACCAGGGCTGCCCTCTTTCCTCCATTTAGTTGTCTTGGTAACATTGTAGAAAATTTAAGGATTTATTTCTAGACTCTCAGTTATCTTCCACTGATCTATGTTTACCCTTATGCCAATACTACATTGTCTTGATTATGATAGCTTTGTAAAACTTAGCAATGGGGAAATCTGAGTTTTCCACCTTTTTTTTTTTTTTTCTTATCTTCTTTTCTTTTGGGTAAGAACTCTTGGGCTATTCTGGGTCCCTTGTATTTCCATATGAATTTTCAGAGCAGCTTGTCAAATTATGAAAAAGAGGCAGCTGGCATTCTGATAGGGACTGCAGTGAATTTTTTAATCAATTTGGAGAATGTATTATGATATTGTCTTAATCTCAATATTAAGTATTCCAATTCATTGACATGAAATTTATTTCTGTTTCTTTAAATCTTCTTCAATTTCTTCCAATGATTTTTTTAAAGTTTTCAGTGTATAGGCTTTATACTTCCTTTGTTAAACCTATTCCTAAGTATTTTTTTTATTCTTTTGGATGCTTTTGTAAATGGAAATGTCTTAATTTCTTTTTGGATTTTTCACTCCTAGTGTATATGAATACAATTGATTTTTGTACATTCTTCTTATATCATGCATCCTTACTGATCATATTTATTAGTTCTAATACATTTTTGCATGTGACTTCTTTAAGATTTCCTATCTACATCCTGTAAACACTGCTGAGTGAAAGCCTGAATCTCCACATGGTTTCTTCAGATCCAAACTTCACATTATTTATAAGCATGACCTTCTCTTACCCTGTTGGTTCTGATTTTGTTTTTGTTGTTGTTTCATTGATTTCACCACCTAGTAGCTATTCCTTCTTCTGGAAATAGTACCCTAATTTTTTTTCAGGGATACACTCCCTCTCCTGCTCTCTGTCCATAGCCTTTGAGGAGCTCCAGTTCCAGGGGTGGACATGCAGTACAAATCTTGCTCTCACATCCATCTGACCATCACAACTGGTTTTAGCTGAACATATAGCACAATCAGAACCAATGAGTTGCATTCTCAAGATTGAAAAATCAAGGTCACACATTTTTCTGTTTTCTTGGACTTGGGTCCAACACATAGATGAGAGATGGAGAGAGACTGGTTCTAATTATGTCACTTCAACCCTGGATCACACCATACAGGAAGTCTGTCCAAGTCCTCAACTGTTTGGGTTTGTGATCCAATAAAATCTCCTCAGCAATCAGCCAGTTCAGAGTTGGTTGTTACTTCCACTGATACTGGTGCAGATCATAGGTCAGGTATTGCTACTCATAGAAGCAGATAGTATCTTCCCATTGCAACCCCTAAGAGTCTTATTTTAAATAAATGGTTTAGTGATAAAAGGCATAACAACAACAAAAAATACTATCATGTTTTATCTTTCCATTCCATGAAGAAGGCTCAAATAAAAAAAAACTGATTTTCATTTAGGACACACATATTTGAACTATTTAGCTTTATGTCTAGCAAGGTACTTTGCTTAACTCCATGTGCAGCCCCTCTAGCGGTTAATTTAATATAGAACAGCCCAGGCTCCCTTCTCTTCCTGGTTTTGCTAATGGTGAGTTTGCTCTGAGAGGGTCTGAGGCCATGAATCACCATAGTATTTTTTAAACAAATCCCATTAGGTGGAAACAGCCAGTGTATTTTATTGGGAGCCTCTTCTAGAAGGAGTTTTGCATAACATCCAATAGTGTTCAGCAAGAAGAAAAAAAAAAAAAAGAAATTCCTTTAAATAACCAGTTCCACGAGGGAGGCACTTTACCTTTGTATCTTTGTACATCACATGAACTCCAACCCTGAATTCTAGAGAGAGAGCTATCCTCAGCTTATGATTTCACATTCACCAGGAACTGCAGAGGTTTTTAGTTCTGAATACTAAAAATTGTCCCTCTGGTTAAAATATCTTAGTTGATAGAAAATAAGAAATTACTCTGGTAACGGAGGTTCTTTCATTTCCAGCTGTAGATTTATTTAGAAAGAGGATATTAGGGAGGTCAGACAGTGATCTCCTGACTAAATGGAGTTGATTTATTATTTGCCACCTTTATAAAGTAAAGGCAAATGGTAGGACTTAACAGCCTAGACTTGGAATTTCTCAAATGTGGATCAAAACCTTGCCTCTACCACTCACTAGAATGTGCCTGTGGGAAAGTTACTGACCCATTCTGAGCTTCACACTCTTCTTCTATATAATAGGATTAAAAATAAAGCCTATTCATAGGCTTTTGGAAGACCGAATGGGATGACACAAAATGCACTTAGGTCCTGGTGCCTAATAAGACCTCAATAAATATTATGTTGTTACTGTTACTTATCCTCAGCAGCAAACAGTGAATATCAGACGTCTCTGTCTCCCTCTAAGAAGGCATGATCCATTCTTAAAGCCCAGGTGGCCAATGTGAGGAGCTTTGCCAGATGTGACCCAGGCTTAAAGAACTGACATTACCTGTTCCTGATGCTGTTTTGAAAGAATGGCTGTGTCAGAATATCGCTGTGTCACAATCTTCTTAACATCATGGATTTCAACTCTGGAAACAAATGCTAGTTATCGGCATCTAGATTTTTTTTTAAGCTCTGGTTGCTATTTTTTTTTTCTTTCTGCATCCCTTTTTTCTCCTATTCCTAAGTTTTACAGGTGTCAGGAGATGCCATCATTAAACTTTCTAGATCTTTGTTGTTATCCCACCGAAATACTTAAAAACCTCTCTTCTGAAATTTGGCCAGAAATGACAAGGAATCATGAGTTAATTCCACCAAGCATCACCAAGAATGATGACTCTCAAGCTAAAGGCGTTTTTCACCCATCACAGTGGAGTGAATGATGTGGACATTAGTGCCCCTACTTACAGTCATTGATGAATCTGCTCTTGGTGGCTGGAGCACCCAAGTGTGGCGGCAGCAATGGTGAGAGAAAGGGTTGGAAGGGGGATGAATGAGCTCACTGTGCCTGTGTATTTTGGAGGCCAAGACTACTGCCAGATGGGCTCAAGAAATGGGATGCAAGAAAAATGACTTTTATCACCTAAAAAAGAGTAAAGTATTCAACAAAAGCAAACCGTAGGAAGAAAGGACAGCCAATATCGCCCTAATTCTAGCCCTTCCAATCATGGCATTGGTCAATTCCATTACCCTAGCCAAGAAAAAATGCCTCCTTTACAGGTGAGTTCTGCTGGAGACAGCCATTATTAAAGCAATTTGTTAGAGGCGGATTGTGTACATATTAAAGCAAGATAATAGTACTGGAGAAGCTGGCCGGAAGTACTGATTCAGTTGAAGAGGCCACAGGATATAACTCCATTTTCTAGACCTGGGTAAGGATGGCCACATTCAGTGACCTAGCCGCACAACATACTTTAATGGAATTTTCCCCAAAATACATGTGGTAATGGGATTAAGCCAATTTAAAAATAGACACTCCTGGAATCGTGGTTTAAGAGAGGAAAGCGCATCAATCAGATCACAGCCTCTTTTAGGGGAGAAAAATTTCAGTCTGCCCCTTAAGTTTCTTTATTCAAACAATCAATATTTATCCAAGACCCACTCTGCAAGGGGATGGGAATTTATGCAGTAGAGAATAAGAAAGACATAATGTCTATTTTTGCAGGGTTTCTGTGCTGGTGGGAGAGACCAAACAAGGCATCAGGAAACTAGATACTCAATTTGAAAGGAGAACTACAGGGCACTTCGCATATGAATATTAAGGAACTCTCCCTAATGGGGTGATCAGAAAAAGATTTCTGGAGGAGATAGCGTTTGAGTTCACCACTTATGGGTGAGAACTAGTTAAGAAGTAGGGTGGTCAAGTGAATAGGAGGTGTTCAAGGCAAAGAATATGGCATATGCCAAAGCTCTATAGCAGGACCAACAAGGAAAGATAGTGTGATTGTAGCTTGGAAAGTAACAGGGGAGAGACACGTTGAGGTTCTAAAAAGGTTCCTAGAGCCCTGTGCATGTGCTGCACTCCTTGCCTAGAATACACTGGAATATTGGAATGTGCATGCAGGGCCAAGGTTAGAATTTGGCTTTACTCCGAGAGCAAATGGGAGCCATGAAAAATCCTAGGCAAGAGGCGTGACAGAAGTTAAGCATTTTTGAAAGGTCCTTCAGCTTCAATGTGAAGAATGAGTTGGACGGCACAAGAAGGAATGTGAGTCGAGAGGTATTTAGGAAAAAAAACCCAACAATACTTGGAAATTGACTGGATATAGAACTGACAGATGAATCTGTATGACATATTGCTAACAGAAAAATTTCACTTTAGAAAGAAGCTTTAACACTGAGGATATTTCTAATAATTGCTCCACAACTAACCACTCTGAGCCTCATTTAGTGAGACAATTAAAATCAGTGTAATACACACTGAATGTGATACTATCAGATATGGTTGTCGTAATCCTAGAAAAATAAATCTGGACACGTACAGTGTGCTTAAAGTGTTCTCAACTTCTTCAAGGTTTCAAACTCTGGAAGGGTGGAGTATGGCTTCTCCCCATGGTGGACCCAGAGCTGGGAGCCAAGGTACTGAGAGTACCTAGAATTGAGTTCTAATGCTGAGCACAGTAGCAAAAAGGCAACATCATAGATCTGTGAAGTCAGCTAAGTGTGAGCTAACAGTTTCATTTTGTCCCTTTTTTTGGAGGGAATTCTGAGTCTGGAGAAGTTACTTGACCCCTCTGAGTTTCTCTTTCTGTATCTGAGAAATGAACTTGAAAGAAGCATTGGGTGTGTTTAAGGGGGACTCACAGTACTTAGCTCAATAAATATTAGTTGCTTTATTAGTCTCTTTTCTCTAAAAGTAATTAAGACCTAGCTAATCATCATATTTGTAATAAAATAACAGTAATAGCTAACAGTTACTGAATGCCTACAATGTGCCAGCAACAATTGAAAACACTTACATTTATATTTATTAATTCACGGAGTCTTGTAACAACCCTGTGAATAGGTACTATTGTCATAGTCATTTTACAGACATGAAAACTGCCATAGACTCAGGGCTACCCAAGGGAGTGGCACCATCAAGATTCAAAGCCAACTAGTCTGAGTAGGTATTTAAAAAAAGTTTTCATACAACTTATGTGGCAACAACAGGCAGAAACGGAGGTTGAAATTTATGTTAATCACCTTCTGTGATTCTATACTCTCAATAAATTCAACAGAAAAACCCAAGCTGACTGCACAGAGGCACAGTGCTCTGAAAAATTTAACACTGTGCCATGCTTATGAAGAATGAAACCCACTGGATGTCTGTTTCACAGCATTCCAAATGTTCCCCCACCCTTTGCCTGACGACAAAGAAACAACAACTTCAATTTATATGCCAACTAATCACGCCCCAGCATTCCAAGGTACGTTGCTGGGGATGAAGTGCAGTGGTTTAATGGCACAGTATGTCATGCTAGGTTAATGACAGAGAGTAGCCATGCCAGCAAAGTCCCCAGCTGGGGGACTCGGTCAGGGATCTGGGCATGCCAGCCAAGCCTGTACAGGGAAAGGCTGAATGTGTGAACCAACCTCCTTTTGTACTCTTCTCTGGTGAGGGGCAAAGAAATCCTGCAGACCTGAAAGCTTTCAAGTTCTGTTGGAAACCAGCTAGCTAATGCAGAATGCTTTAATCACTGCCACTGCAATGATAACAACTGGATTGTATAGGTGGCACTTTGAGAGCTAAGCTTTTGATTCCATCTTTTGGTACAGAGGTCACTGAATATTGATGCGCAAAAATGCTGGATGCTGTATTTAACACCTGTTTTTCCTAGTGAACTCCACAAGGGCAAGAGTGAGTCAGTCTAAATCACTGCTACATCACAGCATTTAGCATGATGTCTGGAAAAATAATAACGGTATTGAAAAGGAGGAGGAGGAAGTAACAGTTTATAGGTACTGCGTATTTACCCATCAAAGTCTAAGTACTTTCCATGAATTATTTAATGCTGACAAAAATCCAAAAGATAGGTTTTACTGATGTCCTATTTTACAAGTAAAGAAACTGAGGCAGAGTGCACTGCAGCAATTGGTTCAGCTACCAAGTGGCAGAGACAGGATTCAAACCCAGGCCCTGATTTCAGAGTCTGTGCTTCTAAACACTATACCATGATGCCTCTTGTAAAGAGCAGAGATTAGTCATACTTGGGCAGCAAGTGTTCCAGCAACTCTGACTATAGTACGGGGCGTGGGTGGCGAGTAAGTTAAGTGTGCCTTCTTAAGAAGGCATATTAGAGTCCCCAGAGAATTGTTCTACCCTATGCATCCCTTTCTTAGCCACTTCCCATCCCCACTTCTGGGCAAAATCTTTGCTGTGGCCACTTTTAGTGGTAGGAAGTGTGTTTTTTCATTTAAGTATATTGGTGAAAAAATGAAACTTCACAAATTACTGCTCTAGACCAGGGGTTCTCAAACCGAGCTGCACTTTAGACCAAACCAGGGAGCTTTTTGGTTCTATCTACATCATTTTCTTGGAGCACCTGGATGGCTCAGCAGTTGAGCATCTGCCTTTGGCTCAGGTCATGATTCTGGGGTACTGGGATCCAGTGCCACATCAGACTCCCTGCAGGGAGCCTGTTTCTCCCTCTGCCTATGTCTCTGCCTCTCTCTCTGTGTTGAATAATGAATAAATGAATAAATAAATAAAATCTTTTAAAAATCATTTCCTTTACTTATTGTTGTTGTTTTACACAGAACATCCATTCTACCGTGATATTATCACCCAATGATTGATTCTGTTTAATAGGATTCTGGTTTTGGAATAGAAATTATGATATATTTGAATATTCAGTATACAGTATATATTTTGACTTTTTTTTTTTATTACTAAGAGACTGGCCTAGCTAGATAAGGCAGGTAACAAAATCCTAGAGTATGAGAATTAATTGGGACCTCCAGAGATCTTTTCATCTCTTGGTTTGTAACTAAAGACAAACCAGAGAGCTTTTAAAAACAATCATGCCATACCCTGCCACAGGTTGATTAAATGAAAATCTCTGGGGATGGGGTATGGGCATTGGTATTTCTTAAGAGGCACCCAGGTAGATCCAAAATAATGGTCAAGTTTGGGAAGTACTGGCTCACTCCCCTCATCTAAGAGCAACCAAGGGATTCTCTAGGGCTCCCTCATTCTCCTTCCTTCGGTATTAGCTTAGAGGTACGGTTCCCTAAAGAGATATTAAGGGTGTCAGACATTTTTAAATTGACCCCCAACAAACACTTCATGAGCATCTCTTACATGGAAAAGACAGAGAATCATAAGGCACAACTTTCATCTTTTATAGCCATACGCTCAATAATGAGATAACACAAACCTAGCAATGAGTGTGTAACACAGCTCTAATATGTAAGACGGCACTGCAGAGATGGCAAAGAGTAGGAGGACTGACAGGAGGAGAGGCCCTAATGGAAAGGGGAAGGGACTCCTCTCTGGACAGCTAAGAAAAATGCCGTAGAAGCATTTGAACAAATGGATGAGAAGAGGAGAGGAAGCAAAGATGCACCTTTCTTCTCTTTTTCAAGTTTTTATTTTGAGACGACTGTAGATTCACTTGCAGTTGTAAGAAACAATGCAGAGAAATCCCATATGCCCTCCACTCAAGTCTTCTCCAATGGTAACATCTTTCACGACTAGAGTACACGCCACATTTCTTTGATGTTTGACAGAAGGCTCTGAGGATAAGCAGATTTTTTTTAAGTGTAAATATCCTAGTAGATAATTTAATTATGGGCACAGATCAACATTTTATTCCATACTTTATGGCAGAAGAGACCTTGCCTGACTTTGGAAGGGACACTGTAGGGGGCGAGGAATGTGAGAGAATCACAGGTAGGCTGGATACCTGTAAGGAGAACATCTGGTCAAGATCATTAGGTGTTTGACTGACAGCTAAGTAGGTGGGTAGGTAGTTTCCCAGAAGTTTTAATCTCATTAAAGTTTAATGTAAAAATGCTTAAGCATTTTATCACAAATCTTAATTTCCTTCTTACTAAGAGGTTGTGAATTATGTCATGAAAAAATTTCTGTCTCAAACCAGGTTTGGGACTGGTTTTCTTTATCATAAGCCAGGGAATTCAGTGCAGTATTGAGGACCTGCCTTAAGATTTAGAAGGACTGAACATGATGCCTCCACTTAGCCCATGGGGCACAGGACCCAAGAAGATGCCCATAAGTGATAGACCAAAAACATGGGAACTTGAGCTTCTGTGTGACATAAATGACTTGATGTTTGGTACATATTACTTCTATATTAGACTGTGATAATACAAGCGAAGGGCAGGGGTTTTGTCTATTATTTAAACTGGTTTTTCCATTGGAAAAGAATTTTTTTCCAGTGGAAAAGATGTAAATAACAGACATTATCAAGCACCTAACAGGCATGTAATAAATAATCATTGAATAAATTAATTCCTAAACATTCAGACACCAGTAATACTGCTAGCCCTATATTTGAGTCATAGTGAACGTGGGTATTTTTAAATCCTAACTGCATTTCATGAACTTATATTTGGAGAGCACGTGTATGAGTGTACTAATATATGTCAATGCCACAACTACGAGGAAAATTTCAGCCTCACCTTGGACAAGGACCTCAAATGGACATAGTGTTGGGCATCCAGAAATCACTCAAAGCCTTTATTGTGATTATAATGATGAAGAACAAGTCAGTGGTTGCTGGGGATTGAGGTGGGGGATGTCATTACAAAAGGATAGTATGAGAAAGTCTTTTGGGTTATTCCGTATTCTGATTATGATGGTGGTTATACAACTTTTTCCATCTATTAAAATTCATAGAATGTTGGGGGTGCCTGGATGGCTCAGTTGGGTAAGTGCCCAATTCTTTGTTTCTTCTCAGGTCATGATCTCAGAGTTATGAGATTGAGTACCACATCAGGCTCCACACTCAACACAGTCTACTTGTCCCTCTCCCTCCTCCCCTTTGCCCCTCCCCCACCTTACTCACACTTGCTCACACACACACACACTCTTTCTCTCAAATACATAAATAAAATCTTAAAGTAAAATTTGTAGAATGCTGCACAATAAGTCAATTACTTTAAAAATAAAATATTTGCCATTAAATGACTACTAAATGGATATATTACTAAATGGCTAGCCAATGAACTAGTACTCCCTTCTCTTGGACTAACCCCTGCCTCCATACTTGTTTACTTTTCTAGGAATACTATTCATATTTGATATTCCATCCCCATCCCACCCTTCAGGGCAAGTGACAATGAGAAGGCACCAAGCTGGACCAACTGATTCTCTCTCACATATTTGAAATTGGGATTTTAGCCACAAGTCAACCTCTAAGAGTAACTGGAATGGTAACAACACAACCTATGGTTGTGAGCCCAGTCATACTCTTAAGTAGGTGCAGAAGCTGAGAAAGCTGGCTTGCAGGGTAAAAGGGAAAAGGATGCAAACCCACCAAAAGTGGACATAAAGGAAATAAGAAAAAGAGAAAGAGAATCAGACATGTCAACTGACTCATTTCATAATTCCTCTTCTAGTTCCTCTTCTTAAAGTCTATCTACTTTTTGGGTCTTCATTTCAATGATCTATTCTATGCTTTTCTAATATAACCTTGTTTATGTTTATATTTAATCAAGCTCATTATCTTGTTTCTAGGATCATAAACTCTAATTTAATCTATGTGCCACTAAATACTAGCTCCACCACCTCCAACCCAGGACAATTTGCACAACTCAACCTCTCTGTGCCTCAGTTTCCTCATTTTTAAAAGAACAGTAACAGTACCTTCCAAAGGGTTGTGAGGATTAAATGAGTCTATGTGAGGTTGTTAAAACAATGCCTGACATATAGTTAAAACCCAAATACTGTTGCTGATATTTTTGTTTCCTTTCTCCTTCTCAACTAACACAGCTTTATCAGAATCTGTCTAGATCCCCACTCTAACTTCAAAGCAAGAAACAGTGATAATTGTCCATGTTTTGCAAGGTGAGAGGACAAAGTATGAGAAAATATCTCATCCATTCTATGAACGTCAAGACCCCCCAAAACATGAAAGAGTTCCTTGAAATAATAATTCTAATACAATGCAAAATTATGAAAATCAGGAGTTTTATTATATTTCATTAACCTGGCAAGATTTCCTACAGAATTATCCCACACAGTGCCAAAATGACATCACAGACCATTCACTAAGTTTGTTCCTATTCTTTCTGTGGTATGAATATAGTGGGGAGTTATAGATGACATCTTACAGTTGTATTGCAATTTAGAGTTTACAAAACACTCCCTCAGATTCTATTTCCTTTTGATCTCTATGACAGCCCTTTGAGGCAGATAGTATTGTTGAAATTTTACAGATGAGAAAATTAGGGCTCAGAAAAAATCCAGTGTCATCCAGCTACTTAGTATAATAACTAGGATGGAGATCTTCTGGCTCCCCCCAAACTAAACTTTTTCACAATAATATTTATGCCTACTGAACAAACAGCTCTGCAGATGAGGACATTTTCCCCACTTCTCATATTCTACTACTTACTCACATGTTCCAGAACCACACATTTAGTGCTCATGGTAGTGCAATCTGGTAAGCACACTAACCTCCTTGTATAGATTATATACAATGTATGAAAAGTAGTAGAGACTTGCACAATATTATCCTCTACAGGGAATTTCATATTCTTCTGGAAACCATGGAGTATAAGCAGGTCACTTTTCTTTGGTAGAGACTGGGTTTCAGGTTTTGTAAGTGTTTTTGTGGAATTTGCTGGCCTTACCATGCCCCTCATCATCCCGAAGCATCTATGGAATGGCCTTTTGAAGATTCAGTGACAATGCCAACTAGGTGGCAATACCTTGCAGGGCTGTGGCAAGGTTCTCCAAAAGGTTGTATAGACTCTGAATCAGCATCCAATATATAGTGCTATTTCTATAATAGCTAGGCTTTATGAGTCCAGGAATCAAGGGATGGCAAGAATGACTGACTCTGTAGGTGAATCAGAGATTGTCACGGCTATCCTTCACCACAGGCCTTGTGGACCAGGCTGCTCCTGCCCAGTGCCTCAAGGGTGGGGTGAGTGCCAGAGCTGTGGGGGTGGGGTTTCCTCCCAAGCCCAGGAGGTTGGGCTGCCCTGGGGGTGTTACTACTGCCCCAGTGGGCCCAGAAGGAGGATCACTGGTTCAAAGAGGATTATCTCCAGACTTAGGATCTAACAGATTTTGCCTTGTTAGTTTTTGCACTTTCTAGGGACCCATCACCCCATTCTTCTTTATAGTGTCTCCCTTTTAGAATGGGATCATCTGTGCTATGCCTGTCCCACCATTATATTTTGGATGCACATACTTGTCTTATTTCACACATTCACTGCTAGAGAATAATTTTGCCTTGAGATAATTCATACTGCAGATCTCACCCATACTTGATTTAGATGATATTTTGATGAGACATTTGACCTCAGGCTGTAGAGTTGATGGTGGAAAGGATTAAGACCTTTGAGACCATTGAGATGGAATGAATGTACATCAGGGTTCCCTTGCTTCCTCAATCAGAAAATACCTGGAGGTAGGTAGTCACCTACTCCAAGAAACAAATGCCAAGGGTACAGCTGTCAGAATAAAACATATTTTTTTTTACCCCAGGGCTCCTGCTCTGGTCTAACATTCATGTTGCAGACCTTTATAATCAAGTTCTCAATGACTAAATCTCTTTGAAAGGTGCACAAAATGGGCCTACCTTCCAACCATCTCTCTCCACACTTACACTCCAGTAGGCATATCATGAGAAAGGTGGATGACATTCAAGTAGGCAAGGAGAAAACTCTTGAACTACAAAAATATTAAGACCATAATGTTGCTAAAAACATTCTGAGAAATAAAGCTTTGGAAATACCTGTTATCTAAATCTCTGTATGGGAGAGATAAAATAGAATAGTGTTTGCATAGACTTTGTCAATTAAGAGTGCTACAATCACTATTTCCAATACACACACACACACACACACACATATGTGTGTGTGTGTGTGTGTGTGTGTGTGTATATATATACACACACAGTTTTTTAAAGCACATACTTAAAGCCACAGAATAGATTTTGAGTGCAAGTTAAAGCAGAAAAAGCTACAGGGTATCTCCCTATGCCTTATCCAGTTATATCAGTGAGAAGCAGAGTATGAAGTAAAAATTTCCTTTTAAGCACCCTCAGAAGATTTGCTTATTCCTAGCATCATGTGCCCATCAACTTGCCAGTCTCCTAGAAGGTCTGTTTTCTTGATATTGAAATGATATGATATCCACAGCATCCTGTTATCAGCTTCCCTGAGTTACCACTTCTTTGAAATTCAAACAAAATTAACTCAAGCCACATACCATATGCTGTGGGAAAGCTCAGTGTTGATCCTCATCTCTGTGGAGATTCTTGAGAGGTAGGGACAGGACTGTCACAATCACTTAATCATTTCTAGTTCAGAATCCCACAGTTTAGGGGAGATCATTTGGTTTATGAATAAGCACACTTTCTGCCTCTTTCTGTAATGTCACCAGAAACTGATCTCCACATCTTCAATCCTGATTATAGGCATGGCAGATTTTTACTGAAAGTTTGGACAATGAAGGGGATTTTCCACTACAGCACAGCCAAAAATGTAGCAGTAAATCATCTCACTGTCTTAAAATTCCTTCAACCTCTCAGGGTGCCTGGTTCAGTAGGTTGAGCATCTGATTCATGATTTTGGCTCTGGTCATGATCTCGGTGTCATGAGGTTGAGCCCCACTTTAGGCTCCAAGCTCAGTGTGGAGTTTGCTTGAGATTCTCTCTCCCTCTCCCTCTGCCCTTCCCCTTGCTTGTGCTTGCTTAAAAGTGTGCACACACACACTCTCTCTCTCTTTCTCTCTCTCTCAAATAAATAAGTAAATAAAATCCTTTGCAAAAAATCCTTCAACTTCTCTGCTTGCCAGCAGGATGATTATTGGCTATGCAGTTCAGCCCATTCTCTCACCTTCATCTTCCTCACCTTTCCTTTGCTCTTCACAAATCATAGCTTCTAATCCCCCATGCAAGCTAGTTTTCATGGTGCCTTTATTCCATTCTCCCCTTCCTAACTTAACATCTCAAAACCTTTCAAACCCAAGGGGTCTCTTCCCCTAAACAGCAAGAGGTCTCTCCCCAAAAGAAACTCAGCTGCCAGATTTTAAATTATTAATTTTTACCCTGCTTCAATTCTTCTACTTCTAAATACAACCAGTAGATGGAACCTAATCTGCACCAGGCACCAAACATACAGTAGGTAAACACAACAACATTTCTAATTTCATCAAGCTCCCAAGATGAAGGGTTCAACAAACCCTTATTTTTTTGGAAAAAAAAAATACAGTAAGGTCTTCTGCATTAATGAATGAATATGTGGCATCATTTCCACATCTGTGATCTGGAACTCAGAGTGTTATACATAATAATGATCCCTTCTTATGATAATGTCCACCCCGGCCCTCTCTTTCTGTAAACAAGGAGCCATAAACTACAGAAACAACGTTCCTAACCAACCTCCACTGAATTCACCTTATCAAAATGACTACCATTCTCCATTTCCCTGCAAAACATACAGACTGCTCTCCACAGAAGGCCGAAAGCTCATGGCTAATAGGCAACTATAATTCTTCTGCTAGATTAACCAGCCAACTACCACTTCTAATTATAACAGATAAGAAGGCTTCAACTACATTTTTCCAAATAAAAACAATTTCTACCCAAATGGAACTCTAATGCAGGCTGTTGAAAAAAGCACTTCTGTTTTCTTCCTACCACAGAGATGTTTGGATGCTTCAGGAATACTTTGCCAGGACCACAAAAAATCCATCTCGTATTTACAGTAGAATATAATTCCAATCTCCATTTGCAGAAAAGAAATTTAAGTGGTTGTACCAGTTATCAGTTACCTATTCTGGAATAACAACAATAAGCATTTATTATTGCTGCAGACTGTGCTGGTGAGCAGGGAAGTCCTACTGATATGAGCAATGTTTGGGTGATTTCATCCTGTATCTGCAGTTAGCAGGCAAAGTCATTGAGACGTAGCAGGTCAAGGACAGCCATCACACGTCTTATGGTTGACTGGCTTATGGCTGATGAGAAGGAGTTACTAAAACCTATGAATCTCTACAATCATCAGGCTAGTTCATGGCAGCTAGACAGAGTTCCAAGAGAAGAAGTAGATGTACAGGGCCTTTTAAGGTCTAGTCTCAGTACTGACACAATTCCACCACATTTTACTGGCGAAGGTAACTTATAAGGTGAGTCCAGATTTCAAGGAAAGGAAACAAGATCTACCTATTTATGAAAGGAGCTACATGCAAAGTCATATATCAAAAATTGTGAATACAGGGAGGAATGGAAAACTGAAGCCATTATTGTAATTAACGTACCACATTGGGTGAGGCTGCACCGTCAACCTTTTTTAATTTTCATATCTCACGTTTATCTGGAAATTTTAATACTTGGAAGAAAGTCAGTGGTTCCCTCCCATTCCAGCACAGAAAGTCAGGAGAGACAGCTGCTCTCATACAAAGAATCAAAACAAGTCACTAAAACCGTATCAAAAAGCTGAATCCACATGCATGTGCACAAGTACACACACATATACACACACTCTGAAAGAAAAAACCTCCAGAAAGTGAGAAGCCCTTAATACAAACAAGAGACTCAGCACTGCTCTAATCTCGGGTGATGCTGTAGAGAATAGAAAAGGGGGAAAACATTAAATTAAAAAAAAAATTAACAGCCATGCAAATGTCGGCATGAGAAATTAGAATTTCAAACTTGCTACAAAGCAAGTTTCAACATATCCACTAAATGCTTTCACAAAGGTCCTGGAGGAAACCATGCACCAAAAGTAGGAATAGAGAAAGATGAGAAAAATCATCCCTGACATGCATCATTCCTCTTCACCTGCAAGAATATTGCTGTTCAAAAGGAATGAAGGGGCAGGAGGGAGAGATGAGACAAATCTCTTCCCCATTCAAACTGGATTTCACCTAAGAAAGTCTAAGGTAGGACAGGAGAACTGAGAGAAACCATACACATTTCAGGTTCTCAATCATTAAAGAATGGGGGAGAGAGAAAAGATGTTGTAAAATCTTACAGGTAGTCTAGTCCTTTATGATGATTATAGACACAACTCTTAGAAGAACCAGAGGGAGAAAAGCAGGGTTGCAAAGTCTCGTAAGCCAAGTTAAGGAGCAGGACTGAGAGCAAAAATTATTCCCCAGAAACCCAGTGAGCTGGCAGGTTGGTAGGATATCAAGGAAATAATTCTCCCCCCCCCCCCCCAAATCTTGTAAATGGCAACTTGCTTTTGCAGCACAGATATATTTTTGTAATCTCACTAGCAGCCAGATCCCAGGTCCTACTCATTGGAAAATCCTGATCCCACAATCAAATCATTGCAAGCCAGGGGTAAACTAAATCAAATAAAAGCTGCAACAAAGCCTAGACTGAGCTTATAAATCAGACAGAATTAGCCTTCACACTGGTCTAAGAAAGGGTCCATTGCCTTCTGGAGATAAACATTATTTACTTCAGTCTTTATGATTCCTTTATGTCCAGCATACAATCAAAATAAAATAAGGCATACCAAACAACAAAAAAGAAATGCAATTATCAAAAGGATATAAAACAGAAAATTGAAGCAGATCAAGAAATGACCAAGAAATTGGAATTACCAAGTTGAGACATTAAAATAACTGACTAAAAACATTAAAGTATCCAGGAGAAAATGCATGACAGGATGGGGAATTTATAAGAAACATATCAACTATACAAAACACCAATTGGAAATGCAAAAATGAAAAATAAAATATCATGAAAGAAGAATTTATAAGATTGGCTGAAGACTAAATATAAAAAAAAGGGGAAAAAAGTGAATGAGTAGATGAGTCTATGAAAAGCATCCAAACTAAAACACAAATAGAAAAAGATTAGGAATAAAAAATGGGCATTAGAGACTTGTGACACCATATCAAATGGTCCAACATATGTGTAAGTGGAAATTTAGAGAGTGAGGAAATGCATAAAGTGAAAACAACTCAGAATGGCCCAAAAGGATAAAGACACTAACTCACATATCCAAGAAGCTCCATGAACACCAAGCAGAAAACAAGCAGTATAAATACAAAGAAAAAAATGTAGGCACATCACAGAAAACCAAAAATAAAGAGCAAATCTTAAAAAGCAACCAGAGAGAAAACATAGTACATATAATGGAAAAAATTATATGAATGATGGTTGATTTCTTAGCAGAAATAATGAAGACCAGAAAAAAAAATACACTGATATCTATAAAGTATTGAAAGAAAAAAACTCAACCTAAAATTCTGTATTAATCAAAAATATCCTTCAAAATTCAAGGGAAACCTAGAAATTCTCAGACAGATAAAAGCTAAGAGAATTCATCTCTAGCATACTTGCACTACAAAAAATGATGAAAGAAGTGATTCATAAAACTGCATATTGTAATCTCCAAAGCAACTACTTAATACTAATAAAAATGACTAGTTGAAGCTTAATTACACAAAAAAATAAATTATTAATAGACTGAATTTACCCAAAAGAGAAACAGAAAAGGAAAAATAAAGCAAAGGAGAGGAAAATATATAAAATAAAAATCAGAATAGGAAACTAAAACTCAATCATATTACTAATTACATTAAATGTAAATGAATAAAACCAACCAATTAAAGGGCAGAGACTGTTGGACTGATGAGGGGAAAATCTAATAATGTTATGCTGTTTATAACATACACACACCTTAATTATAAAGAAAAATGCATAGGTAATGTATATATTGTATACAATATATACAATATACACAATATAAACATCAAGCATAATGAAGCTACTGTGACAATATTAATATCAAAGTAGAATTACAGAAAATAATACTACTATAGATAAGTAGGGACATTTCATAATGATGAAACCATCAACTCATCAAATAAACACAGCAATCCTAACATGTTAATTTAGCTCTAACAACAGAGCTTCAAACATATAAAGTAAATTGACATGGAACACTCTCCAAGAATTCAATAAAAATAAAAAATCTTAAGCTATACAGAAGAAAAAGATCATACAGAAGATATTCCCTAAACATAGCAGCATTAAACTGTAGCCGAATAGAAAATAAAGTATCTGGAAAAATCTCCAATTTTTAAATTTAATGACACATTTATAAATAATTCATAGATCAAAGAAGAAATGAAGAGGAAAATTAGAAAATATTCTGGAGTGCATAAAGTGGAAATGTTTGAACATATCAAAATTTATAAGCTATAGCTTTTAAAAATGCTTACAGGAAAATTTATCAAATGCTTATTACTTGAAAAGTACACAGTTCTAAAATCAATAATATAGTAAACTATGGCCAGGGACTAAATCCAGTTTGCTGTCTGTTTTTATAAATAAAGCTTTATTGAAACAAAGTCACTCTCATTCATTTACATTTTGTCTATGGCCTCCTTCATGCTGCAATGCAAAAAATGGGGTGGTTGTAACAGACCACATGGCCCACAAGTCTTTGTTTACAACCTATTCCTTTATTTTCAATCCCTTGTGTAAGTTTTCACCCTAACAAATGAGAACAAAGTAAGTAAAAGAAATGAAATCATAAAAAGCAAAAATTAACAAAGTATAAAACAGGAAACAATAAGAGAAAATATATAAACCACAACTGGGTTTATAAATTATCAAGAAAAGGAATTAAAAGAAGAACATCATTGAAAATTATATAGACATTCTTTTTAATGGTAAGGGGGTTTTAAAATAACTTCATGTCAAATTCAAAACCTTAAATGAAATAGACAGATCCTTTGAAAAAAATAATCAAACCTTACATAAAAAGAAAAAAAAATCTAAATATCCTGATACATGTTAAAGAAATTGAGTTCATAGTTAAAAACAAAAACTAAAACTTTACCATAAACTTCAGGCCCAGATGGTGTTACCAGGGAATTCTACAAACATTTAAAGAAGAAATTGTATCAATTCTACACAGTCCTTTCAAAAAAATACAGAATAAAACACTTTCCAACTCATCTAGGAGGCCCACATAATCCTGATATTGCCACTTGACAAAGATTATTACAGAAAAGAAAATAACAGATCAAAATATCTCATGAAGAAAGGCAAGGATCCTGATGAAAATCTCAGCAAACAGAATTCAATAAGCTATTTTTAAAAGTTAATGCATCATGACTAGGTAGGATTTATCCTAGGAATATAAGATTGATTTAATATTCAAAAAAATCAATTAATGTAATATATCACATTGACAAAAGAAAAGACAAAAATCATACCCCAATAGATGCAGAAATCCAATACCTTTTTATAATTAAAAAAAAAAAAACTCAGCAAACTAAGAATAAGGAAAAAATTTTAAGCTGTAAAGCAAATCTATGAAAAACCTACAGCTAACACCGTATCTCCTACCATATATAATGTTAATCCTACCCCAACATTAAAAATAACAATGTTTTTCTTGCCACTTGTATTCAATAATAACCTGGAAATTATACACAATAAAATAAATAAATAAACAAATAAAGAAATAAAGTGCATAAAGATTGGAAAAGATAAAATTCTAGTTATTTACAGACCACATTATTGTGTATGTAGAATGTCCAAAGGAACCTACCAAACTGCTAAAACTAATTAGTAAATTTAAAAAAGTCATAGGACACAAGGTTGACATAAAAATTAATTTTATAGCCACACATAACCAAAAAACATTTGAAAATTGAAATTTAAAAAATTCTAGCTCTTTCCCCTTTCCTTCCTGAAAAACTCTGTGGGCCTGAACATAGTTAGGCATCTCTGCAGGGAGGTGGGGTAAAGTTGTTATGGGACAGTACATGGTGTTGAAGCTCAAGCATAGTAAAGAGGACACTGCAAAGTGTCAGAGTCTGAGCAGAGTGAAAGGGTTGTCTGCACAGGGGGAGGTAGCTAGTGCAGAGTACCAAAGCCCCTGTAGGTTGAAGAAGGTATCCAAGTGGGAGGAAGCCCAGCACAAGGTGCTGGAGTCTGAGTACTGGGTGAGCTGGGATGGCAGGAATTATGGAAGAATGGTATTATCACAGGGGGAGTGATCAAATAAGTAAAAATACTGGGGATAATGGAAGTTAAGTCTCACACTAATAAAGAGAGTTACAAATATGAAAAGGGAAAATATTATAATGAACTCCATAGTGTCAGATGGGATTAAACACACTGACATCAATCAGTGGTTTTCCATAAATATAGGCAGATCTCCATATAAACAATATATATAGTAATGAGCACACCTAAGGCCCAGGTGTTTGATTCTGAACACCATTCTGGAATAGGAGGATTAAGGGCTCCTGGATAAATGGCTGATACTGGGTCTAAAGCAAGAAAAGTACAAGGTGAGCCTGGAACATGTTTTGTTAGAAATGAAGGAAGTAGAGCATGATACAGGCATGTCAAACAGACATGGCAGCCAGCTTAAAGGTGCGCTCCTATCTGCCAAATCTGGGACAATTTGAGCATCAAAATAAAGAATGAAATTAATGAATTAAAGTCTATTAAATAAAACATGAATGCATAAAAATAGGAATACATGAACCTATGCTGATAAAAATGAATAAATTTGAAGTTTGATAAAGAATAAGACACTCTTGGGATGCCTAGGTGGCTCAGTGGTTGAGTGTCTGCCTTTGGCTCAGGTCATGATCCAGGGGTCCTAGGATCAAGTCCCACATTGGTCTCCCCACGGGGAGCCTGCTTCTCCCTCTGCCTATGTCTCGGCCTCTCTCTGTGTCTCTCATGAGTTAAAAAAAAATACACTCTCACAATATCACTAAATACTTATTACAAAGGGATACAAAGTAAATCTACAGTGGAGAAGTCTAATATGGAAGAAAATCAAAACTGTGTGCCACTAGACAGGCTACAATAAGAATAATACAGCTCTGTTTCTATGATATTTCTGCCAAAGATGAATAACCTAAATCTAATCAAAAGGAAAAATCAGACCATCCAAAACCTATAATCATAAAATTTGTCAAGGTCATAAAAACCAAAGAAAAACCAAGAAACTATTTCAGACTAGCACAACAAAATACAACACATGATTATGGATCAGATAATTTTCCTATAGGAGCACTTTGGGAAAGTTAATAAAACTTAAACTGAGTCTTAAGATTATATGTTAACAATGTACTCATGTTTGCTTATTTCCTGATTTTGATGGTTGTATTGTGGTTATTTTTTTTTTTTTTTTAGTTTTTTACAGATCTTTTTTTAATAATAAATTTATTTTTTATTGGTGTTCAATTTGCCAACATACAGAATAACACCCAGTGCTCATCCCGTCAAGTGCCCCCCTCAGTGCCCGTCACCCATTCACCCCCACCCCCCCCACCCTCTTCCCCTTCCACCACACCACCCCTAGTTCCTTTCCCAGAGTTAGGAGTCTTTATGTTCTGTCTCCCTTTCTGATATTTCCCATACATTTCTTCTCCCTTCCCTTATATTCCCTTTCACTATAATTTATATTCCCCAAATGAATGAGAACATATAATGTTTGTCCTTCTCCTATTGACTTACTTCACTCAGCATAATACCCTCCAGTTCCATCCACGTTGAAGCAAATGGTGGGTATTTGTCATTTCTAATGGCTGAGTAATATTCCATTGTATACATAAACCACATCTTCTTTATCCATCATCTTTCGAGGGACACTGAGGCTCCTTCCACAGTTTGGCTATTGTGGACATTGCTGCTAGAAACATTGGGGTGCAGGTGTCCCGGCGTTTCATTGCATCTGTATCTTTAGGGTAAATCCCCAACAGTGCAATTGCTGGGTCGTAGGGCAGGTCTATTTTTAACTCTTTGAGGAAACTCCACACAGTTTTCCAGAGTGGCTGCACCAGTTCACATTCCCACCAACAGTGTAAGAGGGTTCCCTTTTCTCCACATCCTCTCCAACATTTGTGGTTTCCCGCCTTGTTAATTTTCCCCATTCTCACTGGTGTGAGGTGGTATCTCATTGTGGTTTTGATTTGTATTTCCCTGATGGCAAGTGATGCAGAGCATTTTCTCGTGTGCATGTTGGCCATGTCTATGTCTTCCTCTGTGAGATTTCTCTTCATGTCTTTTGCCCATTTCATGATTGGATTGTTTGTTTCTTTGGTGTTGAGTTTAATAAGTTCTTTATAGATCTTGGAAACTAGCCCTTTATCTGATACGTCATTTGCAAATATCTTCTCCCATTCTGTAGGTTGTCTTTTAGTTTTGTTGACTGTATCCTTTGCTGTGCAAAAGCTTCTTATATATATGTATTGTGGTTATTAAAGGGAGTACCCTTGCTTCTAGGAAATGCATGCTGAAGTATGAGGGGGTTCATATGAAACCAGGTTGATAATGCTTCTAGAAAAAGTTTCTTTGTTCTCTAACAACTTTTTGGAAGTTTGAGGTTCTTTCAAAAAAAGAGAAACAGTATAATTTTCAATAATATCAAAAGGGACAAATATTGCAGGAAAAAATCTAATGAAATATGTATATGATATACCTAAAAAAAAAAAAAGCCCACAGTATTTCTGAGAAAAGGTAAAGACCTGAATAAATGGAGGGTTATACAATGTTCATAGATTATAATACTCACTGTTGTTAAGATAGTCACTGTCCCTAATTTGGCATAAAACTTCAATATAATTCCTATCAAAATTCTAGCAGGATATTTATTACAAATACACAAGATAATTCTAAAATTTATATGACAGTACTACAGATCAAGAATAACCGAAGCAAATTTGAAAAAGATTAACAAAGTTGGAGAACTAACACTCTTTGATTATAAATCTTATCCAAAAGCTATAGTAATCAAGACACTTTCATAGAATGGTAGGATAAGAAAAAGATCAATGGAGAAGAATAAACTTTGTAGAAATAGGCCCACATTCATATGGTCAATTGATTTTTCCTAAAGATGCCAATTCAGTTGTATGGGGTAAAGAACATCTTTTAACAAACTTTGCTAAAGTGACTGAATTCTGTATAGGAAAAATAATGAACCTTGATCTCTTTTCTCCACATAAACAAAAATTAATTCAATATGTGATACTTGTACTGTACATACTTGTACAATATGTGAAATTTTAACACTTCTAGGAAGAAAATATGAGAATATTCTCATTACCTTGGACAAAAAAAGATTTTTTTTTGAAGAAGACACAAAAAAAACCCCATAAAAATTAAATTTTGAAAAATTAGGCTTTGTCAAAATTAAAACTTTCCACTCATCAAAAGACACCATTAGGACAATGAATAGGCAAGGCAAAGATTAGGAAATATATTCACAACACACAATTATAACCATGGACTTGTATCCACAGTATACAGCAATCATATAAATCAATAATTGAAAAAATAAGCAAGTACACTTTTAAAAAGTCACAATATAACAGATGCTTCACAAAAGAAGGTGTACTGATAGCCAATAAGTATTTTAAAAAGGATTCAATATCATTAGTCCTCAGAGAATATAAATTAAAGACCATAATCAGCACTGGGAGCCCACAAGAATGGCTAAAATAATAGACTGATAAAGTCAAATGTTGCCAAGGATGTGGAACAACTAGAGCTCTCATACATTGCTTGAATGAGCATACAAATGTCACCATACTTTTTAGAACTACGTGCCGATTTCTTATGCAAGTTAAACATGTACCCTCGGATCCATCTGTTCTTCAACTGGACACTCAAAAGAAATGAAAACTGTTTACTCAAAATCTTCTGTGAGATTATTGGCCACAAACATGGCAACAATGTGAATACCCATCAGCTGGAGAATGTTGAAGCCTTAAGTGGATTTATTACTACTCAGCAATAAAAAGAATGAACTACTAATATACACATGACAGTATGCACAAATCTCCAAAACAAGCATGTTAAACAAGAAAACCTCCCCCCCCAAAAATCCAAATCATAAGAATAATGAGATATATGGAATAGGTATACAGACAAAACTAATCTAAGATAACAAAAATCAGCAGTGGTTGACAGCAGTGGGAGGTGAAGCCGGAACTGACCAAAAAGGAGCCTAAGGATTTCTGGGATGCTGGAGATCTATGTCATTTTGAGTGGTGACTTCATTTTTGTCTGTAATAGTAAAAACTCAAGTGTATTTTCCTGCATATGAATTATATATCTCAATGAATAAAAGAAGGTCCTTTACTCTAAAATGTCTGGTTCAGGGCCTATCTCAGATGAGTGAAATGTTTAGTGTTTAGATTTCTTCCCTCCAGAAGAGCACAAGTTTTGAAAAATTAAACATTTAGTATATGTATAATACATAAGTATACACATTCGCAAGTCAGTGCTTCCAAATAGTTGCTATCCAACCAAACAAATCAGCAAAAGAAAACCATCATGGTTCATGTGTAATTGGCCAGACCCCTAAGATGTCCTGGGTTGTATCCAAGTGACATCACCACCCTGTCCACGATTTGGGGCCCTTGCAGTTATAGCTACATCACTGAGGTTGATAGTACCTCCCTGGAAGTCAGGCAGATCTAGGCCTGAATTCTACTATAGCTTCATACTCTTTCTTCAACAGTTCTGTGATCCGTGAGTCTACTGGTGAACGGGTGTATAGTTCTTCTAATTTCAATCTATTGAAGGACCCTACTCGAGACCTCCTCATTTTAGGTCCATCCTAAGGGTTACAAGACAGCATTTGCTCCAGTGACACAGGCCTTCATTTAGCCTCTCATACCCTCAATCACCCCTTTCCCCTCTTTGGGAAACAGCAAACGAGTAATGAGATGCCAAGCCAAGTGGTGTACATATTGGAAAGTGCAGGCAGAATGTAAAATGCTTTCCTTGAACAAGACTGTCAAGGGGCAAATAGACATTCACTTATTTTTGCGTTGTGTGTGATGGAGGCTGTCACTTCGCGGCCCTGGATTCTCATTTAACGCTCCTCAGGCACACAATTGTTCGACAGGCTTAAAACACATGAATCTATTTCCAAAGATGGAGACACACATCAAGGCCCTCCTGTCTGAAGGTGTAGAACCAAGAGCAAACAGCAAAAGAAACCAGCTACAGAGGGTGAGCCCACAGACAGCTGCTGTTGCTTTTGTCTTAGAGTGGAAGCAAGGAGTGCGCAAAGGCAGGACATATATTAAAATTAGACTGGAAGCCAGGAAAATGCTCCTTTGACATTGGAAAACTCTCCATACCCTCCCCCCCTGTAAGTGCCAAGCTATCTCAGATGGCCTCACTAACATCCCAGATGCACATACCTTCCCTCACTCCAGGATATAGATGTGACCCTCTTTTCTTATTTTGAGGCAGGGCGAGATTTCCAGACTTAGTCACTACTGCTACTGGGACCCCCAGATGGTTTGCTGAACCAGAAAGAAGGCTGAGCAGTAACAAGGTGGTGAGATGTTCCTCCACATAGAGCCACATGCTCATAATTCATTTACATACTTTCCTCTGGGCAAGCCAACAATTTAAAACCTTCCAATATGGGTCTTCCAGGAATTATACAAATGGGAGTACGTCCAGATTTGAGGACTGGTTGCCCCCGTTCCTGGGTACCACCCCAGCTGGAAGACAGCCAGAAACTGGTTATAGTCTCTTTGACAGAAATGGAGATTAGCAGGTGTTAAAGACAGATTAGCAACTAAATGAGTTTCTCACTGGCATAATCAGTATTCAAAAAGAAAGGGTTTTAGAGAGAAGGTGGACAGCTGCTGGGAGTCTTCTCTGACAAGAAGAAATTTGCCTGCATTTACCAGGCCTGTGCATACTCAAGAAACCAAAGCATAAAGGTACCCCATTAACTGAATCTGGAGCAGGCAGGCACTCAGACAGAATGTGCATCTGAGATAAGATGGGGTCAGAGCAGCATTGGTCTTCTTTTTTGGGCACTTCCTGGGGATGGGAAGGAGGCAGTTCCACTTCCTTTCCTTCCTGTCCTGACTCAGGTTCTGATTGGAGTGCCAATACACCTGGGGTTGGTGCAGTACCTTCTTTCTGCACCCTGAGGTCTGGCCATTGGACTGGAGGGCAAAGGGAAGAGCTTGAACAAGTCTCAGATGAAAAAATGCCATCTCTCAGCCATTTGGGCTACTTATATCAAAAAATACCAGAGACTGAGTGGCTTCACCATCAAACCTTCTCTTACAGTTTTAAAGACTGAAAAAAACAAGATCAAGCTGCCGGCAGGTCCAGTGACTGAGGGGAGCCCTCTTCGTGGGTTTGCAGATGGCCATATTCTCTTTTGTACTCTTACTTGGCAGAGAGAGAGAGAGGTAATCTCTTCTTAAAAGGACCATAATCCTGGGCAGCTCAGGTGGCTCAGTGGTTTAGCATGCCTTTAGCCCAGGGCGTGATCCTGGAGACGCAGGATAGAGTCCCATGTCAGGCTTCTTGCATGGAGCCTGCTTCTCCCTCTTCTTGTGTCTCTGCCTCTCTCTCTCTCTCTCTCTCTCTCTCTGTGTGTGTCTCTCATGATTAAATAAATAAAATCTTAAAAAAAAAAAAGAAAAGACCATAATCCCACTCATGAGAGCTCCACTCTCATGACCTACTTACCTCCCCCAAAGCCCCACCTCCTAACACCATTCCATTTGGGGTTAGGCAGCAACATATAAAATTTGTGTGGGACAGAAACATTCAATCTATAGCCGACACCAACTACACAGTCAGCTAGATTTTTAGAGAGAAGGAAAGAAAACAACTATTTATTGAAGCACCTACTATGTGCTGTACATTTTACTGGGCCCCTTCTACCATTTTATGTTAACTCAAAGGACAGACTAACCCAAAAGACCTAGTCCACATTAGGAGATTTGACATGAGAAACTAAAGACAGACTGAGTACCCTGTTTCTTCCCTTCCCATGGTTTTGTATTTCCTTCTTAATACTATTTTGAATTTGTTTGGGCTCGAATTATATTACACCCTTGTCATCTCCATTAGCTAAAATGTATTTATGGCTGATTATGCATGCAGAAAATAAATTAAATATCTGAATAACATTACCAGTAATTGGTGAAATTGCCTTATGTTTTCACATCCTTACAACAAAAAAGGCATCAACAAATGACCGGGAAAACAAAAGGATAATCCATTATAATTGTCCATATTACCATAGAGATAGGACAGACACAATTATGGGCAATTTCAGTGTCTAAAAATCAAGAGTGATGAAAATTATATTGAAGTTAACAAAAAAAGAATTACTTTAACTGGGGCTTTAAAATAACTGCTAGTCAGGATAAAAGAGAATGGCCCCTGCTCTGAAAAATCAGCCACTGGCTTGGAAGTTGACGCTGAATCTCTTAAGTTCTACAAAAATATAAACCATGGCTGAAGTGCTCATTTAGATCTGCTTGAGTGATTCTTCATGATACTGTCACCCTTCAGACACTATTGGTTCATTGGTGAAATGTTTATGCTGATTTAGGGAGAGAATGTAATGTGTTTTAGTTTCTAAACACCTAAGTACCACCTCCAGCAGAGCTTGATATGTATGCCAGATCAGACTGACTTAATCTCTCCTTTGGTTGCATATCTGTGTTATGTGAAAATGATACAAATTTCAAATATTCACCATAATAAGGATTATAGTATAGGTACCAACCAGTTGGGAAGGATGCCAGTTGTTGCATCAGAGCAAGGTCCTGGGGCCCCTTTTGTGGAGGCAGGGCCCCAGTCACTGGGGTGCACACGAAATCTGTTATATACCAACCAACATGGGAGTCTTTTAATGTTTCAACAATGGTGCAACTCTACCAGCATGTCCTGCTAAATGTCAGCACTGCACAGACACACAGATGAAAGACCAAGTCTGGCTTCTTACTTTGCCTCATTTATCCAGGTGGCTTCTCTCAGCATCTTGCCAAATGGACACTCCAGGAAACTGCATTCCTGCAGAGCTCTGGCAGGTAATACGGCAGCCCAACCGAAAGACCATTTCTACAAGAACACACTTTCACTTTTAGCATGACAGCTTGAAAGCCCCAGTCCTGCCCAAAGAACACAGCAGCTGGGGCCCAAACACAGTTAGCACCATTGTGATTTTGAAAACCACATTGTATGTGAGATTTAAAATAGAGAAAGTCTCCACATCTACCCAAGGGAATCTGAAGAATAAGATAATCAACAAAGAGAGGTGTGGCAGGGCCCATTTGTTGAGAGAAACAAAACCTTTCCATGTACACTGCCAGAGTGAACTTTATAAAGTGCAGACCCAGTATGCCATGCCTCAAAATTCCTCAATTGCCAAATCTTTACTACAGCACCCAAAGGGACTTGCCTCCCCTTGTTTCTTGCTGCCTACAGCCTCTCTCTAAGCAAAACTGAACCCACTGTGGTATCAGAACACGTCATATACTCCCACTCCATTGACTGGATACTCCATTACAACCCATGTGTTAAGTCTTGGAATCATTTGCTAGAAAATCGCCTAGTTGACTTTATCCAAGTATCCTGAATAACACAAGGCTTGGTACCTATTAGGTCATAATAATTTCGGGTGAATAGATGATTCAATTTAATCACAAAAATGGTGGCCAGACTATCATAAATCTTTGGAGAATTTAAGATAGGTCCAATATATTAAAATATCACATGATCAAAAATGAGCAGAACTGAAAATTAAAAGGCCAAGCATATCACAGTGGAGTCATAAAGATGAAGGGGAACCAGAACTCTCATATATTACCAATTGAAATATAAAATGGTACAACAATATGGAAGACAATCTGGCAGCTTCTAAAAAGTTAAACATATGCTACTATATGACCCAGCCTTCCAGTCTTAAATATTTATCCAAGAGAAATGGAAGTATATATTCATACACTTTTTATACAAAGGTTCATAGAAACTTTATTTGTAATAGGCAAAAACTGGAAGCAACCAAATGTCCTTAGACAAACGAATTGATAAACAAGTTGTGGTATGTTGTATACAATAGAATACCTCTCTCAGCAATAAAAAGCTATTAACTATTGATACACAACAACATGGATGAATTTCAAAGCAATGATGCTAAATGAAAGTAACCAAGCAAGAGGGGTTTATGCTATATGATCCTATCTATATAGAATTCTAAAGAATGCAAAGTCATCTAAAGTGACAGAAAGCAGATCAGGGCTTCCTGAGGGATGGAAAAGAGAGAGGTAGGAAGGAGAGACTATAAGGGGGCAAGTGGAAATTTTAGGCATGATAACTGTATTCACTATCTCTATCATGATGATGGTTTCACAACTATATAGACAGGACAAGACTCATCAAATTCTATACTTTCTTTTTTATATATTTTTTTGCTTTTTTAAAGTAGGCCCCAGGCTGGACAGAGGCTTGAACTCATGACTCTGAGATTAAGATGCAAACTGTTATCAAGAGTCAGACACTTAACCAACTAAGCCACCAGGCAACCCTCAAATTCTATATTTTAAATACATGCAAAAAAATTAAAAACAAACAAATAAAATACATGCAGTTTCTTGTATGTCAATTTTACTTCAATAAACTTATAAAATCTAAAACTAAGCATACGCTTTATGAGAAAGCAGTCACTGTGGGTTAGGGAATGCTCTGATATTAGAAGTAGAAGTTAGAGATGGAGAACCCATTAGAGGAAGAACAAAATATAAGAAAAAGTCTAACAGTTAAGTCAAGGCTGTCCAATGATAAAATACACTGGCCTCATAGGTAGTGAGTTGTCAGTCCCTGGAAGTTTGATCTGATGACCACTAATAGTCCTAAAAATGGCTGTCTGCTCTGACTGAGCAATTTTTTTTAATATGATCCCAGAGATTCTGGTAAACTCTAAATTCACTCATTCACTGAGATAGCACTGGCAGGGTACATTTGCTGGTAGCAAACTCCCTGTTACTGATGCTCATGAAAACAACCATCAGGAATTTTCTTCAAGAATAAAAGAAGTGAAAATAATTCAAAGGATTAGGACTTCAAAGTAGAGTTGAAAGGAAATCAGTTCTTCAGATATAGGAATTACAAGTGAGTACAAAGAGAACAGTGAGTGATGGAACTTTGGAGAGAAGGTGGCTGGGTGGCAGATAGTCTGGATGTGAGAATATCTGGGAGTGGGGGCCAGCACTGGGTCTAGGAAACCCAGCGGGTTGATGTAAGAAACTGAGAAACAGAGGTCTCAGCAGGGATGGGAAGACTGGGGTCTAGGGATGTTTCATCACAGATGCTGATGGACTTGATCTGGAATCATCTTTTAAAGAACAAAATACAACCCCATGTTCAAAAGCTTCCAAAAGCTTCCTGTCATACTTAGAATACCATTAAAATTCTTTACCAGGGTTGCACTGGTACCACTAAGTAAAAATTGCAAGACGGAGAGAAATGTACAACAAAAAAAAGGAGGGTATTAAAAACAAAGACAATAAAAACTGTGTGTGTATGTGGATTCTACATGAGCGTTTTACACAAAGGCATCACTCTCAATGATGACACTAAATTAAAAGTTCTCCAAAAGCTTGTCCCAGGTCCCCCATAAGCCCCACTCTGGCATATGGTGCTGCTCCGAGGGGGAGACAGGGATAATTGCTGGAAGCAGAGGGGGTCCTTCAAGGAGCAGTTGTGATCCCCACCAGCCACCTGGATGAAGCAATTAAATGATCGAGTGAGTGAATAGTAACAAGATGCCAAAGGGATGAAAATTGACTTGAGCAAAGGGAAAATGAGGTCAATTTCCTCACTCCTGAAAAACAAGGTGAATGTTAAAGGCAGATTCTTCTCTTTATCACACATATCCTCCTTGGCTCATAGAGGAGAGGACAACACTCTGATCTTGTGGGAAGGAAGCTACCCATTCTCTCCATTCCTTTGTCTTCCCTCAAAGAAAAGAGGAAAGGACTAAAATAAGTGATCAGAGGATAACATCTACTAGATTATAGTTTCCTAAAGGACAGGGATGGGGTGCCTCAAAAGTAGAACCCACTGTTGACCACTTGCTCTTTGAACATATCCCAGACATCCTTTCCATCCATCTTCTGTGTCCCAGGGTCTATTGGCCTCATCCTGTAGCTGGATGACTAGTGTCAGACCTGACCTACTAGTTAACTGTCTTCAATTCCAAGGAGAAAGCATAGGAAGCTCTACTGAGCCTCCGGCCACGTTGTTATTCAAGGTTTAACTGGAGACTCTGCTTTGGATGAGGTTAGGGGGGTTGAGTAGCTGTCAATAAAGTGGAATCATGTGCTTTGTGGGGGAGCCCATAAGTCAGAATCCTGTAAGACAAGATACTGATACAATATGACAACCATGAAGTCTTAAACAGTGAGAAAAACTAATGGAGTTACACAAAGAAAGTAGCAAATTAGCCTATGAATATACAATGGCCTTGGGCACTCTTCTATCCCCTCCCAACACCATCACTACCACCGCTGGGAGGTACTCACTCTTCTTTCCACTTCATATATGATTAAGTGGAGACAGAGAATTGTGGACTGAATGGTTCTGTCCCCCAAAATTCTTGTGTTGAAACCTAATCCCTTACATGATAATATTAGGAGATGAGGGCTTTGGGAGGTGATTAAGTCATGAGGGTGGAACATTCATGAATGGGATTAGTGCTCTCATAAAAGACATACAACAGAGCTCCTTAGTCCCTTTCTCCATGTGAGGACACAGCAAGAAGACGGCTGTTTATGAATCAGGAAGCTGGCTCTCACCACACATCGAGTCTGCCAGCAGCACCCTGGTCTTGGACTTCACAGCCTCCAGAATTGTGACAAATATCTGTTGTTAAGAAACTAGCCAGTCAGGAGGCACCTGAGTGGCTTAATCAGTTGGGCAGCCAACTCTTGATTTCAGCTCAGGTCATGATCTCAGGGCCCTGGGGTTGAGCCTCTTGTTGGAGTCCATGCTCAGTAGGGAGTCTGCTTGAAATTCTCCCCACTCACTGATGTTCTCTCTCCCTCTCTCTCTAAAATAAATAAATAAATCTTAAAAAAAAAAAAGCTACCCAGTCAGTGGTACTATAACAGTCCAAATGGATGAAGACATAGAGGGTTAAAACAACTGGTGGTGGCACCAGGCTAGTTCCAGAGAGCTCTGAATCACTGCATTATTCTACTTCTTTAAATGCATGAAAATATATTAAAATTATTATTATGTTGTGATTACAATTTGAAAAAGAAAAATGTGAAACTAAGTATGCCCAGCAGCTGTCTAAGCCAAAGACAGGCAGGAAAAGCACAGAAAAAGCAGTGTGGTGAAGTGGGCAGAGCTCAGAGAGTGATCCCAGAAGACTAGGGTTCAACTTTAAGTACTACCATGAAATTTCAGCTCCCTCAGCTAGGTAACTCTGTGTCTTGGCAAGGCTCAGACAAAATCACACAGACAAGAGCATTTTACACATGCAAGGCTATGTCTAAATAAGCAAACACTTGTTATGCTTGTAGTGTCAGTTGTTATAAGTCACCAACTTTTAGGGACCCAATGGTTCTCCACTCAGGGTGATTTTTTTCTCCCAGGGGACACTGGGCAATGTCTGGAGACATTTTTGGTTGTTACCACTTGGGGGAGGGTTTGCTTTTGACATCTAGTAGATAAAGGCCAAGGATTCTGCCAAAGGTTCTACATTGCACAAGACAGCCCCCAAAACAAAGCATTATCCAGCCCAACATGTCAATAATGCCAACACTGAGAACACTGCTTTGAAAAAATTCATGTGTTATAACAATTCAGGAATAGACTAGATGCTTGATATACATTTGTTGAGTATTAGTATAGAAAAACAAGGGAATAATCAAGCCCTGCAATTTGGTTAATCTGAGAGAGCAATGTCACAATAAATAAAGAGGATGTAAATAAGCCAGGAAGACTGAGGGATAAGCTACATCCTTGCTATTCAAAGTGCGGTTCATTGACCAGCTTCACCCTCACCTGAACACCTGTTAGAGAGAATCCCAGATTCCACCCCAGATCTACTGAATCAGAATCTGAACTTTAACAAGATTCCCAGGTAATTCATAGGTATATTAGAGCTGAAAGACACTGTTCTTGAGTTTAAACTTGATAGTGGGCTACATCTCAATACCAGTCTTGGGTTCCAACCGACTAGTGTAGAAACTAAGGTCTCTTTAAGATCAGCCCCACTGAAGTCTCCCTCTTGGCTATAACCCAGTTCTATCCACAGGTGGCATTTCCACCTGGATACTCTCCATTTGGATAATAGAGAGTATGTCCCCCAGGCACAGCAGCAGAGCCTTCTCTCTCTTTGTTCACAAAGCAGAGTGCTGAATATAATGAAATATGGCACATCATCAATACCCCCTATGCAGAAACTGTACAGAATGCCACAGCTGAAAGATTCTTTGAAGAGGAAAAGAAAATTCTATTGCAACTTTTATTTGGAGTTTGATTGCTTCATTGCCTCTTGCCCTCCAGGTGAAGGGGCAGCCAAGAAAAATGCATTCTGTGTGAAACTATGAACTTGGATAACATTCTGAATATTGCTCAGACTGTGCCCTGTTGCACGGAGAGGGGGAAAGAGATGCCCTGCATCCGCCCCAAAGCCAAAAATTTCCCCCAATCAGGGTTATCTTATTTTTCTTTCAAAGGATAGCTAGTCGTAAGAACTCAGTATTTACCAATCACCACTAAGTATCAAAACCCTATTTAAATATTTGACATATATCAACTCCTTTAATACCTCTGAGATATTACATACTCCACGAGGCAAGAACTACCCATATACCCATTTCATAGATGAAGAAACTAAGCACAGAGAAATTAAGTAACTTTCCCAAAGTCAGGTATCTCAGAAATGGCAAAGCCGAGATTAGAACCCACTATGTCTGGCTTCAGAACTAGAGTTATCAACCCCTCCACCATACTGTTGACATTTAACTGTGTATTAGGGACTCTGCAAGGAATTATGAGTATCAATAAGATGAAAAATTTTTCCCCTGACACCATACTCAGCCTTACTGGTAAAGGACGAGAGATAAATGAATACAACATAGCAGAATAGGCACTTGGAACAAAATATGCTAGTTTTCTCTGGTTAGCACCATCACATCCCTCCTTATTCTGTCCTTTTTCTAATTTGACTCAATGCTTTGGAATCAAGAAACATGTTACAACTTATCAGTTACCTTCTAGGAAGTAATTAAATGATGGTTGAATGAATGAATAAAGTAATTCATGAATGAATGTGGTCCTACAGTGAGATGTGCAGAAAGTAAGGCATTCTAAATACTAATAGGCTCTTAGAGCAAATATCTGCTTTTTTCTTTTCCTATCCAGCACTATTCCTTGAGCACATCCTTATTCATGGAATTGCTTCTTCCCCCCAACTCTGCCCATGTGGCCCCACTGAAGTGGCCATGGCTTGCCTTATACTGCAGAATCCCTGGCCTTAGTTGACTGGCCAGGGATGAACTCCCAAAATGAGCTAGGCCAGTGAGTTCCCTTTCAGGAAATTTGTAATCTGAGGAAGAAAAATCATAACAATCCAAGGCAGCTAAAACTGTATGATGAGAAAAAAATGGAATCTGTTGGCATCCACATTTTCAACTCCAAGGAGAAAGCTTGTCTGAGTAAGAGAGCTACTTTGTGCTAATGTGTAGTCAAGAGACAGAGAAGAGATGGAGAGAAATTTCTTTTGACATCATTCAAGTTTCTGTTTCCAAACATGTAATCTCTAGGAGCTTTCATTACCTCTTTTGTACAAATAAGGGGAGAGAAATTAGCATCTTAAAAGGCTACAGTCCCACCACTTTTGAAAAAGAAGGGTCTCCAACCAGACAACATCCAAAGAATTGGGAAAGTTGACCCTCCTTCTATCTTCATAGTCATGGCCCCTACCACCAGAAAACAGTAACAGTTGAAAGAATCTAGTATCCTCTGTTCTTGAGTTCCATCAAATAGCCTTTTGACTCCTAACCACAGGTGATATGGAGTTGCTCTGATGAAAAGTATGAATAAGTAAGTAAGTCTCTATGTCAGGTGAGTCTCATGTTTCTCATGAATGGCAAATGGCATTTTAAATGTATACAACTGCCCTCCTGTGTCCTTGTATGTCATGAGCCAGCCATTTCTTAGGGTCTGCTCACCTGTATGGACTCAGCATTCAAATTATGTTCCTAAAGGGCTGAGAGATCATGCTCTCTTGGCTCCCACCAAACATCCAGCCTCAACAAAGTGGTTTCCCATGTCCATTACAAGGTTAAGCTGTTCTTCAATGAGGAAACATAGTAGCTTCATTGAGTTCCAACCACAGTATGGTCAATGAAAATAACCCTTAAATTCTCTAGATCCATGGTTTTCACATTTTTCTTTGAGAATCCTCAGAGGTCACTCTGGGAAAAGGGGGGAAATTAAATGGAATGGTCCTTCTACTGGCTTCCACCATTGTAGCTCTATTCTGATGTACTTTATTTAGGTTTAACATGTGTAAGGGTTTTCCAGAGAAAGAGAACCCTTAGTAGATAGATGATAGATATATAGATAGATAGATAGATAGATAGATAGATAGATAGATAGATAATAGTGTCTCAATTTGTTATAGAGATCAAGAAGTCCTTCAATTTGCTGTCTGCAAGCCAGAGAACAAGGAACTCTGGTGGTATATTTCAGTCCAAGCCCAAAGGCTTGAGAATCAGGAGAGCCAGTGGTGCAAATCCCTATCTGATTCTGAAAGCCTAGATCCAGGAGCACTGATGTGTGCAGGCAAGAGAATATGGATGTTTTAGCCAAAGCAGGGAGACTGACTTTGCCCTTCCTCCATCTTTTGTTCTACTCAGGCCCCCAATGGATTGGATGATACCCACCCACAATGGTGAGGAAGATCTTCTTTAGTCTTTCTACTGATCCAGATGCTAATCCCTTCTGGGAATACTCTCAAAGATCCAGAAATAATATTTTACCAGCTATGTAGGCATCCTTTAGCCCAGTGAAGTTGACACATAAAACTAACCATCACATTAACATGTAATACACTCTGATATTTCCTCTTCTATTTAAAAATTTTATTTTTTATCTTTTTAAAATATGGGACTTTTTTAAAAAGGATTTTTTTTATTTATTTGAGAGAGAAAAAGAGAGAACACAGAGGGAGAGTGCAAGGGAGAAGGAGAGAGCCCAGTGCAAGGCTCGATCCCAGGACTCTGAGATGGTGATCTGAGCAGAAGGCAGACACTTAACCAAGTGAGCCACCCTAGGCTTCCCTATTTAAAAATTTTAAAAGGCAACCATACCTCACTAAATTAACATCAGAATCTCCTAGTGTGTCCCAGCTGAAGATTGAAAAACATTACTCTAACATCCCCACAAGGCACTTTCCATCTTAGATTTACTTGAGTTCACTATATCAAATATCACAAGCCAGTTTTTACCAGACAGCAAGGAACATGTTTCATCTGAGTCCCACATTGTTGGCTAGCACAGTGTTTAAAAAAAAAAAAAAAGAAAATTTGTTTCCCAAAGCTTTAAACAGAAACATGTACATTCTAGGACTCTAGCCTTCTTGGGAGTAGGGTATGGGGAGGTGATGTTGAGGACAGGAAATGAACAGAAGGTTGTGCAACCCAGGGCCTATATTCCCACACAGCTACAACTGACTAACTGAGTGGTGGCCAATGAATTTATATGGAGCATTCCTCCTCCAGTTGACCAAAGTCCCTTTTGCTTATGACAATCTCACTAATATGGAAAAGGATGTCTGATCTGCCCCCTCCAACTACAGACCTTTCCCAAAATATAAGTCTGAACAGGAAGCAATTCCAACACCACTTGGGCTCACCCCAAGGTTGCCTTGACTTCCACATGTCAAGCCTCCCACTGCAGATCCCTTCTCACCGGGGATTCGGTGAGTACAGCCAGCTTTCCTTTTGATAAATACACTTTGCTAAGATGCAGGTCAGTGTAATTTCCCAAAAGGTCAGGAGGAGTGACTGCTCAGAGAGGGCTCGCTTATTATTTCAAATGCCACCCGTCCCATTCTCTAACATTTACTGAGTTATTTACAACTTGATTCCTGCCACACCTGCCAGAGTATCTGACCTACTGCCGTCTCTCCTCCAGGCATCATCTCTCCAGCCCTGAAATGGGAGCTGTGGAACACAGGGCTGTGCCTCCTGGAGCCGGGGTGGTCTCTAAGCTAAGACAGAGAAACTACTGTAATGGGTAGTTTTTGCACCAAGTCATGCTTAAAAGTCATCAATAAAATTCAAACCTATTTTGAGAGATGCCAGGTTGCTAATTGTGTTCATGTGGCTGCAAATGTTTAGTCTATTTTCAATTTGCTCAGATTAAAAAACCAATAGTAATGTTTTAAACTAGCAAGCCTCAAAAACACTTCATTTCTTCTTTAAATAACGTGGGGCATGTGTTTCAGTCAGTAATTTCAGTTAAAGAAACTTTGGGGGGGTAAATATTTTTAATAAAAATTTAATTTTAATAAAAAATGAATTTAAAATTTTAATAAAAATAAAAATTATAAGAAGCCCATAAAGATCTACCATCTCTTTATATATGCCAAGCAGACATGTGCTATTCAGCTCTCTGCTAGATAGAGAGAGAGAGATACAGATAGTTGTTCAACTCATAACATCTCTGCAAGAGAGATATCAGAGAGTTAATTCCTTTTTACAAATAAAAAATCAAGGCTCAGAGAGCTTCAATATTTTCCCCATGGCCACACAGTCATTATCAGAGCCAGGACTGGATTTCAGGACCATCTGTGCTATCTACACTCCACCCACTGCTTCTCAATCAAAATTATACCAAGAAGCATCTCCTTGCAGCCAGCATCTATGTCCAAATATACATCAAAGCATCAAGATCATTCAATAAAGTAAATTTCTCTAGAAATTCCCTGTAGTCATGGACTTTCTTCCAGTCTGGAATGAGAAATCCTGGAGCTGGAGTCGGCCCAGCCTCCTTCTTCCCCCAGGACCCAGAAGATTGTGGTCTCCCGGTCTTAAGTGGTTGAACACCTCAACACTGGGGCCAGACTAACCGATGCTGCAATCCAGCCTCCCTCACTTAGCAGTGATAGGACCTTGGACAAGTCATTCAGTCTTGCTATGGCTCAGCATCCTCAACTAAAAGTGAGAAACTAATAGTATACAACTCCTAGGGATATGGTGGGAGGAAAATAAAGTACTGTGTGTAAAGCACATCACCCTGTGGCCAGAGCTGTGATGAATAAGTGTAAGATGCTGTCATAGTTAGCCAGCTGAAGGCTGTTGCCTGAACAGCCATAAGATTCATGATGAAGAATTTATGAGAATGGAACATGGTGGCTTTACCACTGGGACAAAATGACCACCTTTCATATCACCCCATACGCACCCTCCTACCCCATTGACCACCCACAATGCCACTAGCTCCTTTTCCTTCTCCTCCATGGCAGAGAGAAGCCCTCTGCCAGGTTTTGAAAAGTGGACGAGTGAAAGGCTGTCTTTGTCAGTTGGCAGAGTTTGCCCTAGAAAGCCCTGGACTGTGTGTGTCCCAGACTTGTCCTCCAATGTGCCACTTCCTTCAATGGGCATCAGCTCTGGGCCCTTTGTTCCCCAGTTGACATGACTAAGGAGCTCCAACCTCCTCTATACTTACTCTTGGGTCCTAATGATAGCAAACTGATTATCCTCAATCTCTACTTCCCTTCCCTATATACCTTTCCGTCACTTTTTACTCCAGGATAAATAGGCTGAAGTTTGACTTATGAGCTCTTAGATCCCAATGTTATCTGGCTATCCATCCTGGTTCAGTACCAAGTATGGGCTAGAAGGAAGAAACTCTCCTGTCCCATTAAATATCTTATCATAATGTGCTTGTGCCTCAGGTTGTGTTAGCTTCCTAGAGCTGCCATGACAAACAATCACAAACTTGGAGACTTAAAACAATAAAAGTATTCTCTCGCAGGGCTGGAGGCCAAAAGTCCAAAACAAAGGTGTCTGCAGGGCCATGCTTCTTCCAAAGTTTCCAAGGAAGAATGCTTCCCCGTCCCTTCCAGCTTCTGGTGCATCTGGGTATTTCCCTAACTTGCAACAGCACAACTTCCTTCTCTTCCTTCTGGGTCCTTTCTTCCTCTATCTCTAAAGAGGGCATGTGTCATTGGATTTAGAGGCTGTCCTCATCCAGGATGATCCCATCTCAAGATCCTTAATTTGATTACATCTGCAAAGAACCCTTTTCCAAGTAGGGTCATATTCACAGATTCCACGTGGACCTCCCTTTTGAGGAACCACCAATTTAAGCTGTTCCTTGGTATGATTGAGTCCCTGGAGAGCAGTGCCATACCTTCCTTGCATCATCTAGTTCACCTCACTCCTCTACTAAAACAATGCAAGGACCTAAAGAAAATCTTCCATTATAATATGCAAGCCAGATCTTCCACTCCCTTCCCCAAAGTCCACATTGTACAGAAATCCAAGCCTGGATCAGGGGCTTATGGGAGTAATATGGGGAAATGAAACAGAACTCCAGGAAGATAAAAGGGTCTGTGTTCTCCTCCCAGAGCCAGTCAGCTGTCCACTCTAACCCACAAGACAGAGTCTGAGCAACGAGCAGACATCAGTGCTCCCCAAAACCTATTTCCACTACAGTAACAAAATTTCTAACTTCAAATAAATCTAAGTGCTGAGTTAAATAAATTCATACAGGTTTCTTCAATGAAGATCTTGCCAAAGCTCTCAATATGGTAACATGAATAGAGGTATTTGTAGCATTTCCTAAACTTACAGCCATTTACTTGTGAGGTATCTCATAGCCCTGGCATTCTTCCAAATATGCAATGGGAGATACTGGTATGAATAACCCTGTGTAAATAAGTAGCTATCAAGTCACTGGGGAAATTGCAAACTGCAACCACAATAAAGTACCACTTCATATCTACTGGGATGACTATGGTCAAAAGACAGATAATGAGAAGTATTGGTGAGAATGTTGAGCCATGGGAACCTCATACTTTTCTACTGGGGATGTAAAATGGTGCAACTGCTTTGGAAAGAAAGTTCAGTGGTTTCTTTAAAGGGTCAAATGCACCCTGTAACCCAACAGTTTCACCCAGGGAAAAGAAAAAAGAAACAACACCCTTAACGTGAATGTGCACAGCAGCATGATTCATAATAGCCAAAACCTGGAAGCAACCCAAAAGTTCATCAACTAGTAAATGGATAAATAGAGGGCACATGGATGGCTCAGTGATTGAGCATCTGCCTTTGGCTCAGGTCATGAACCCGGGGTCCTAAGATCAAGTCCCATATCACACTCCTTGCAGGGAGATATAGCAGGCTCTGCCTCTCTCTGTGTGTCTCTCATTAATAAATAAATAAAATATTTAAAAATAAAAATAATAAATGAATAAATAAAATGTGGTATAGCCACATAACGAATTATCATCCAGCAAGAAGAAATGAAATACGGATACATACTATAACATGCAAGAAACAAAAGACCACATATTGTATGATTCCACTTACATGAAATGCCTCAGAAGGGTAGATATATAGAGATGGGGAGTAGATGAGTGGTTGCCAGGGGTTTGGGGATGGGATCAGGGATTGACTTGTAAATGGATACGAAGAATTTTACTGAAGTGATAAAAAGGTTCTAAAAACTGGATTGTAGCAATGGTTGCACAACTCAGTAAATTTACTAAAAATTAATTAAACTGTACCTTTAAAATAGGTGAATTTTATGGTATGTAAATTATGTCTTGACAAAGTTGTTTTTAAAAAGTGCTGTTACAGATTAATGAAATAAAATTTTATTAACCTAAAAAAAATGCCTATCAGGCTGTATGCAATGCCCTGTGCTTACTCAAGTGAAAGTGTTTAGCAAGTTTTTAGGGTAAAGAGGAGCAAAGTTTCCAATGAAAAGTTCTTTATCGTACTTGGGCAAGTTGAGCATCTTGCATATAGTCCCTACCTCTTGGGTTGTGTGTGGAAGGATGCACTGAAGTCTTTTTTTTTAATGGAAGGATATGTGGAGGCACTTGCAAGTCAGAAATGCATTGATGAACCCTACTTGCAAACTGTACACTCAACAAATCAAGACCCAGCCCACAGAATTTAATAAAATGGTGGAATTGATTAGAATTCCAGGACCAGTTTGATGGAAGTTCTAAGGGAGAGGGATTGGGCTCTTTGATCTGCCTGGTTCCACCCTGACTTCTTTCTAATTAGCAAAGCTTTTGAGGCTGACTGATAAGCATTCTGGGCACTGCACATGTCTGGCCACTGACTAATTAATTAATTTTTGACTTTGAGCAGTGACACTTAATTTGAAAACTTTCTACCATCCATAGATAAATGTGGAAAAGTAGGGCAAAAGATTTAAAAATATGCTAAAGGTGTCATTTCAAATCCAGCTCACTCCCAAGACAGCAGAAAGGGTCAGTGAGTTAAATAAAGAGATGGATGTTGGAGGGGATGGGCTTGGGAATGGAGTACTAGGCTGGCTCTGCACTCATTTTGCTGTGTGTTTGGGCTTAGCTGTTTACCCTCTCTCTTCTCCTAGTCATTATATTTGAAAATTAGTCTCCTCTGCAGTATTGTTTATTAAAAAGTTACTGTGTGCCTTGCCCACAAACAGAAAAGGGATAGAGAACAAAAATGATTCACCAAGAGGGGAATGAGAGGGTGGGCAAAACTTATGAATCTACACAGAGGTTTTGAGATGAATAATGCCTGGATCAAAGGTCTGCAAACTATACCCTAAGAGCCAAATACAGCCTGTCATGTCTTTTTTGTAAATAAAGCTTTATTAGGACATAGTCATATCCATTTGTCCATGCACTGTCTTTGGTTGTTTTCATGCTACTAGAGCTGAGTGGGAACAACAGAAATTATCTGAGCATCAAAGCAGAAAATATTGGCTCTCTGACTCTTAACAGAAAAAGTTTACCAACTCCTGGGCTAGCTTTATTCTTTTTCAGTATAATTTTTTAAAATAATTTTTAATAACAATTAAAAGAACATTGGGAACTCTTCCTTTTATCTTAAAAAGACCTTCTTTTTTCTGAGAAGAAAGGAACTAACATTTTTTAAGCACCTCTATGCAGTTGGCACTAAGTCTCTTTCTCTAAGATTAGCCTCACCCCAAAACTTTGAGGTGAGGATTAACATGGTCATATTTCAGAGAAGAAATCTGAACCTTGGAAAGATAATAACTACCTCATAAGTTACAGAATTGGCATTTGAAACCACTCCAACTTGTCTCCAACATCACAGCATGATGCTTCCCTATTATGTCAACATTAAAGCAAACATTTTGGCAGGAGGCTCCCTTAGACATTCCCTTTGCAAAGGGTCAAAAAGCATTGGGAACAGATTTTAGAGTGATGCATTTGATAGCATTCATTCAGTCATCTCTGTGCCAACTTTATACTCCAAGCTTGGAGAGAAGCCACTATTAATCCCCTTCTAGGCAGAACCAAGACCAGGCCATAAAATTTAACAAATACTTACCAAAGAGTTGAGAACTCCAAAATTTTTCACATTGAAGAATTCATTGCTGCCACTAGAATCACTGCCTCTCTGGTAGAAATCCTATCAACGGAGGTCCCTATTCTCCCTATCTCCAAGCCCTAAATACAAAAGAGCCTCACACTTCCAGTCCAAGGCCTTCTCTTTCCCATTCCAATGTACTGACCATAGAACAGACCCTTCTTTCAGAAGAAATTCCTACTCCAACCACACAATTGACTCTACCCTCCAAGGTAGAGGTCCAGATAAGGTCCAGATAAGGCATTCAAAATATTTACAGGGTAGTTCTAAAGGTATGGGTTATTATACCAGATTAGTAAAAGACAGGATAAAAAACATGTGATCCTTTTAATTGATGCAAAAAAGCATTTGACAAAGTACAACATCTACTCATGATAAAGACTCTCAAAAGAGTAGGGTTAGAGGGGAATACCTCAACATAATAAAGGCCATATATGAAAAACCCACAGCTAATATCATCCTAATGGAGAAAAACTGAGAGCTTTTCCTCTATGGTCAGAAACAGCACAGGATGTCTACTCTCACCATTGTTAACATAGTACTGGAAGTCCAAGCCACAGCATTCAGACAACAAAAAGAAATAAAAGGTGTCCAAATCAGCATGGAGGAACTCAACTTTCACTATTTGCAGATGACAGGATACAATATATAGAAAACCCAAAGGACTCCACCAAAAAATTGCTAAAACTGATACATGAATTCAGTAAAGTCACAGGATATAAAAATCAATTTATAGATATCTGTTTCATTTCTATATACCAATAATGAAACAGCAGAAATAAAGAAAAATCAAGGAATCCATCCCATCTACAATTGTACCAAACACCATAAAATATGTAGGAATAAACCTAACTAAAGAAGTAAAAACCCTGTACTCTGAAAACTATAAAACACGGATAAAAGAAATTGAAGAGGACACAAAGAAATGGAAAAACATTCCAAGCTCATGGATTAGAAGACAATTATTATTAAAATGTCTACACTATCCAAAGCAACCTACACATTTAATGCAATCCCTATTAAAATACCAACATTTTTCACAGAGCTAGCATGAACAATCCTAAAATTTGTATGGAACCACAAAAGACCCTGAATAGCCAACATAATCTTGAAAAAGCAAAGCAAAGCAAAGCTGGAAACATCACAATTCCAGACTTCAAGTTACATCACAAAGCTGTAGTAATCGAAACAGCATGGTGCAAGCACAAAAACAGACATAGATCAATGGAACAGAATAGAAAACTCAGAAACAGACCCTCACTCTATGGTCAACTAATCTTCAACAAAGCAGGAAAGATATCCAATGAGAAAAGACAGTCTCTTCAACAAATGGTGTTGGGAACCCTGGACAGCCAAATGCAGAATAGTCAGACTGGACCACTTTCTTACACCATACATGAAAATGAAAGAACTAAATGTGAAACAGGAAGCCCTCAATATCCTAGAGGAGAACACAGGCAGTAACCTCTTTGACTTTGGCTGTGGCAACCTCTGACTAGATATGTCTCCAGAGGCAATGAAAATAACATCAAAAATAAACTACTGAGACTATATCAAAATAAAAAGCTTCTGCACAGTGAAGAAAACAACAAACAAAACTAAAAAGTAGCCTACAGAATGGGAGAAGATACTTGCAAATGATACATCTGATAAAGGGTTAGTATCCCAAATCTATAAAGAACTTATGAAACTCAACATCCAAAAAACCAAATAATCCAATTAAAAAATGGGCCAAAGACATGAGTAGATGTTTTTCCAGAGAAGACATCCAGATGACTAACAGACACATAAAAAGATGCTCAATATTACTCATCATCAGGGAAATACAAATCAAAACCATGATGAGATGTCAGCTCATACCTGTCAGAATGGCTACCATCAACAACACAAGAAACAACAGGTGTTGGGAAGGACGTGGACAAGGGGAAGCTTCTTACACTGTTTGGTGGGAATGCAAACTGCTGTAGCCACTCTGGGGAACAGTATGGAGGTTCCTCAAAAAAGTTAAAAATAGAACTGACCTATGATCCATCAATTATACTACTATGTATTTACCCAAAGGATACAAAAATACTGATTCAAAGGGATACATGTACCCCAATTTTATACAAGCATTGGGGAATATAAAAAATAGTGAAAGGGAATAAAGGGGAAAGGAGAAAAAATGAGTGGGAAATATCAGAAAGGGAGACAGAACATGAGAGACTCCTAACTCTGGGAAACTAACAAGGGGTGGAAGAAAGGGAGGTGGGCGGGGGGTGGGGGTGACTGGGTGACGGGCACTGACAGGGGCACTAGATGGGATGAGCACTGGGTGTTATTCTATATGTTGGCAAATTGAATATCAATAAAAAATAAATAAGATTTAAAACATAAATAAACAATAGCCAAATTATGGAGAGAGCCCAAGTGTCCATCAATTGGCGAATGGATAAAGAAGATGTGGTGTATATATATAATGGAATATTACTCAGCCATAAAAAAGAATGATACTTTGCTATTTGCAACCATGTGGGTAGAGCTACAGAGTCATATGCTAAGGAAAATAAGTCTAAGACAAATACCATATGATTTCACTCATGTGTGGAATTTAAGAAATAAAACAAATGATTATAAGGGGAAAAAAAGAGAGGAAAATCAAGAAGCAGACTCTTAACTATAGAGAACAAACTCATGGTTACCAGAGGGAAGGTAGTTGGTGGGATCAGTTAAATTGGTGATGGGGATTAAGGAGAGCACCTGCTATAATGAACACTAGGTATTGTATGTAAAGTGTTGAATCACTAACTTGTCTACTTGAAACTAATATTATATTGTATGTTAACTAACTGGAATTTAAATAAAAACTAAAATATAAAAATAAAAAATAAATAGAAGTCAGTTTATTCACTACCTCAGAAGGGCGATGCCAAGGCTAGTCTAGTTCACGTTCAAAGTCCCTTCTCCAGCCTAAGGTAAAGAGATCAGGCCTGAACACATTGGCCTCCTAGCAGGATTCTGCACCCCTTATCACCTATAAACAAACTTTAAGAAAAGAATACATATACATTTCCCATGAAGAAATAAGTTTCTAAAAAAAAGAAAAGAAAAGAAAAGAAAAGAAATAAGTTCCTATGTCATTCAGCCTAAACCCATTTTTAAAGAGGAACAAGTTTCCTCCAACTCTGCAAAGGATGCACCCCTGCTAAACATAACATCAAATTTTATCGCTAAATGGAACTCTGAACATTTCAGGCCATAACTTCTGCATTTAAGTTCTTATTGACCAAGGTCACTAAGAGCTCTTGTGGCGTCTTTGTGCAAATGAGAAAATCACTATAAAATCACTGTGGGGGAGGGAAGAAAAGGCAATGGAAGGGCCATCCAAGAAGAGGAGAGGAGAGAGGAGAGGGGAGGAGAGGAGAGGAGAGGAGGGAGGTGCCTCCCCACGCACTTTAAGGAATGATCGATGCATGTGTCACTTCCTCCCAGCAGGTACACCACTGGCCAAGTGCACAGTATCACCGTGAGTTAGAACAAAGGGCTCCCTCCTCTGGGTGCATACTTGTCACCCTAGGGCACAAGGTGAGGCAAAGAGATCATGGGCTGGGCTTCAATGTTACCATTGTGTAGTAAGCAACATGCACAGCCATGCATGATTCTACATGGTTTTCTCCAGGAATACTGGTTATTTCCTTTAAATCTGTTTGACTAACAGGTCCATTCCAGTACTTTTTTTTTCATAAACCAAGATCATCTGCAAATGTTAAACTGATATCCACCCCTAAAGAAAAGTAAAATGCTGAGACCATCAAAAAATCAGTTCAGAACACCTGGGTTGGATTTCCAACTCAACCAATTGCCAGCTGTGTGATCTCAGACAAGTCACTTGACCTTCTTCAGGTTTATATCTATAAATTGGAGGCCTCAATACCAGCACTACCAAAATCTCAAAGATGTTTAAAATCTCTAATCACAAAATACGGAGTGATTTGATAAACATAAAAGGATCTCTGGATATTAAGCAGTTAAAAACACAGAAACAGTAAATGATATCATTCATGCTTCCATCGAAAGCCATTTTTCCTATTCCTGCTGTCTCTTGGCTACAGTGTTCTTCCAGCAAAAATCTGAGAAGGGCCATTAGTTGTCCTTGGTTTTCCAAAAAGGTCATCCAACCAATAAAGAGTTTCCAATGTGGAAGGTAATTAGCTCTCAAAGCCTTTCCATCCCACCTGATCAATTAGACTAAGCACTAAACACTCCCATCCCTAAAGTGCATAAAATTGAATTGTATGTGTGCTTTACTGTTACAGAATGATAATGTGCTGCTCTCAGAATTGGTCATACAAGCTGGGGAATAATCAATATATTTTTTCAAGTTTGTACCCTGCCTGGCGATATTTGACTAAGATTTTTAATTTCTGGAGAAAGTAACACAAAATTTTTAAAACTACAATATAGACTTTTGCGTGGCTCATCAGGGCTGCTTTAAAGGCTCCTGCAAAATCCAGCCCCGTTGGCACCTGGGTCACCCTGGCCATGCCTTTCCACTGTGGTAATCTGCCACGCAGCCTCAGTGACTAGGCTGGATGCAAGTACCAAATGCAAGGCCCATTTTTCTTTGTCAAAGTCTCCCTGTGGTAGGAGGAGATGTCAGACATCTGGCATGGGATTTTTCTCAGCAACTCACCCAAGCATAGATGTGCACCCTTACCCTCCTCTCCTAGAAGATGAGTTATATTTAAAAGATGAATTTTTGAAAGCAGCCTTCTCTGCATGTAATGTCAACATCAACAAATAAAGGGGGAGGGAAGAAAAGGCAATGGAAGGGCCATCCAAGAAGAGGAGAGGAGAGAGGAGAGGGGAGAAGAGGAGAGGAGGGAGGTGCCTCCCCACGCACTTTAAGGAATGATCGATGCATGTGTCAAAGGCTGTGATAAGACATGCCAAGCTTATCAAAAAACGAAGCTCTGATGACAGAGTTCACATGTGGCAGGAAGATAAGAGAAGCTGGATTCTTCGCTCCCTCTTTTCTCTCCCCAAAGACCCTGTTTTAATTTCCCACTCTGCATGTTACATTTTCAGTCCCAATGGAGACCATCGAGCCTCATTCGATTCCTTTCCTAATCTCACTGTAAAGGTTTCCAGGAGACGGTGATTACCAGATGTCGACCTCAGAGCTATTTGGGGAAATATTGTGTGAGGGGTGTCAGATATCCACAAAGCAGCTGAAGGGTTTAGGAAATACCCAGAGTGTGGGAAGGGAATTAAGCTGGATGTTGAACATGCACATATGTCCTGGCTCTGCCACAAACATGCTGTGTGACTTTGAGTAAGTCGTGGCATATCCCTGGAAAGGAGTCTCCTCTCCTGTAAAATGAGAGGTGATATACTGTGTTATCAAGAATTTTTCCATCTAGAACAATCCCACCTTCATTGCAGCTCTCTGGTAACCAGGTTGAGAGGTCACAAAGCTGCAAACCTGAGCCTACCATCCTCCCCCCTCTGCTAATATACTACTATGTCAATCAGGGTGGGTTTCCATATTTCCATAACAAAATACCATAGATGGGGGAAGCGGGGCAGCGGGTAGTGTGGCTTAAACAACGAAATGTTTTTCTCACAGTTCTGAAGGCTGGGAGTCCAAGATCAAGGCACCAACAGATACAATGTTTGATAAAGGCCATATTCCCAGCTTGCAGAAAACATCCATCTCATAGCTATGTCCTCACATGGTAAAGAGAGAAAAAACCCTAGTGTCTCTTTTTCTTCTTATAATCCCATCATGGAGACCCTACCTTCATGACTTCAACTACTATTCACCACCCAAAGGCTCCACCTCCTAGTACCATCCCACTAAGGTTAGGGCTTCAACATGTGAATTTAGGGAGAACACAAACATTCAGTCCATAACAAGTACAAAAATTATTCCAAGAGGACCAGAATCTTGATATGAAAGTTTGTTTTATTTTTCCATAACCAAAACCACTTTCTGTCCCCTATATCCAAGCCTGAGATGAAACATCCTTTTCAAGAAGTGGATTTTTCTGTTTCCCTACTTAAGGCTCCTCTTTGGAATTCTGCCTTGGAAGTGGCTGCCTGGTATTGAGAAGGATCCTGAGGCCATGTATGGGACAAGATGGGAAGAGAACTGTGATTGATTAGTGAGTCCTGCCACAGATGCCATGTGGGGGAGCAGTGGTCACCTAAGGATTCATCAATGGATGAATAAGAAAATAGGGGATCCCTGGGTGGCTCAGTGGTTTAGCACCTGCCTTTGGCCTAGGGTGTGATCCTGGAGTTCCAGGATTGAGTCCAACATCTTTAAAAAAAAGAAAAAGAAAAATACACATAATATACAGCAGAATATTACTCAGCCTTAAAAACAGAGGGAAAATTTATCCTTTGCAATGACATGGATGAACCTGGAAGACATTATGCTAAAGGAAACAAAGCATACACAGAAAGACAGATACTGTGTATCTTATTTATATGTGGAACCTAAAAAAAAGTCAAACCCCTATAAGTAGAGTAAAATGGTGGGTAACAGGGGCTGTGAAATAGGAGTGTTAGTTCCATAAACCAGTCCCTGTACCTGGAGGACAAAGAAAGAGATGGATAGTCCAGAAGGGTAGGTGACAGGGTTTCATAAACGAGGGAACTTACATACAAGGCTTATCTTGGGTAGCTGAAAGATGAGTAGATCTCTGTATCTGCTGGCCAGAATTTTAAAAGTTTATACAGAAGGTGTACTGGGCTTCAGTAACTTATACTGTTCAGATGTTCTCAACAGTACCTTGCTGACTCAAGGCTGTGTCCTTGACATGGCCCCAGCTATGGGAACAGTGGGCAAAGCACATGGCCCAAGGACAGGGGTGGGGGTTTAAGAGCCTCTAGTTTGGTCAGGTCCAACCTGAGGGGCGGTATCTTCTCAATGACCTCCTCCATAGAGTAGATGGAGAGAAGTCAGGAGATGCTGGTGAAAGGGTATGAAGGTACAGTTATGGAGAATGAATTAAGTTCTAGAGACCTAAAGTACAGGGTAGTGACTCTAGGCAATAATACCATATTCTATGCTGGAAATTTGCTAAGAGAGAAGATTTCAGGTGCTCTTGGCACACACAAAAGAACTGGTAACTATGTGAGTAGATGGAGATGTTAATAAGCTTGACAGCAGTGATTATTTTACCCTGTATATGTACATCCCAACATCACGTTGTACATCTTATAAATACGCAATTTTTATGAAATTAATAAACAGTTCATTTTCAGGCATAAACTTTGTGGAAGAATGTGGCTATGTCAAAGTTAAAAGCGTAATAGATTTGTCTTTAAATTCCCTCCCCTCCCTCAAAACATGCAGTTCTAATTCTTCCTCCTATCCTAACCACATTCCATTCACAACATGAACGATTCTGTGTATTTGTGGAGTAGTTTTAGCTTTTCAAAGCACTTATGCATTTAGACGTCCTTTCTGTATTTATAAGAGATCTGCCAGGTGGGATAGGCAAGAGCATTATTCTCTTTGGGTAAATGAGATCAGCCCTTTGAACACACACCCAGAGAAGCGAGTCAGACTGCACAAGATCACACATCATGTTGGCTGCCAGTCTGTCACCAGCATCACTGCCTCTCCAAGGTGGCCTCATCTGCTATGGGTTATACAATCCCAGGAGCAGGCACAGGGCAGAGGGGCTTACTGCATGCAGAACAGGGCACAGCGCCCCACCAAAAGAGAGACTTGCTATGAGTACACTTAGTGATAACAGTCACTGTTTTCACTCTGGGGCAAGGAAATTACTGTAAGAGAAGAGAAAGCTGCTGTTGGGTATCATCCTCGATGGGAGAAAGAAACTACCTGAGCTGGAGTTGGCTAAAATCGAGCCAGTCAATGGTATTTTATTCTTTATCTTCTGTTCATGGGCACCCAACATCTTCAGGGGCAGATGGAGGTGAATGGGCTTCTCTGATATGGTAATTCAAAGGTCAAGTCAGCATATTCCCAGGTATAAATGTCAGATACAGGTTCGCATACCAGAAGAGAAATCAGATTAAACAAGAACAACAACAAAAAAACACCTTTCCCAAATCACTGGTTTTCCAAATGGAATATGCATCAAGATTCCCCTAGAGGGCTTGTTAAAATCCAGATTGCTGGCCCTACCCTAGAGTTTCTGATTCAATAGGTCTGGATGGGGCCTGAGAATTTGCATTTCCAACAAGTTCCTGGGTGAGGCCAAAGATGTATCTCTGACTCTGAGGACCACTGCTTCAGTGCTTTCCAAATAATGTGTGTACAAATAACCTGGAGCTATAGTTAAAATGCAGATGTGGCCTCAGGAGGTCCCAGCTGTCTTTCTAACAAGCTCCTAGCAATGTTGACGCTGCCAGTCTGTGGACCACGGTGGGTGGCAAGGCTCCAACCTGGCACCTCTCAAGGGATGCAGCAACTACCTCCTCAGAGCAGAGTCACTGGTGAGCTTATTAAAAATGCAGATGGAAACTCTGTGGTGACAAAAAAGAAGAGGTGAGCATGCATGGACCCACCCTTTGGGATGAATGGACATCTGCCATCAGACACATGGACAACACAGGACACAGGCTGCATGACTGGTCACTGTCCCCACCTCTCCCCACAGCAGGGCCGTCACAAGGCCATGAACTCAGCTCTGGCTCTCCTGAGTTTGCACCAAAGGTGGAATCCTCTGAGTGCCTTGAAAACAGCAAATGGGCAGAAACCCACTTACAGGAAGAAAGAGAGAGCCCGCAACACTGCTAGGCCTGGGAGTGACACAGCCTTCATGCTGGAAACCAGCTGAGACCTCGAGCTGAGCCAGGCAGAGTTGGGCCATCACCAGGTAGACATCCCTGAGGCTTATCCGGAGAGCATGCCTCACCTCCAGCAAAAAGAGAGAGGGAAGGAGGGAGGAAGGGAAAGAGATGGAAAGAGGAAATTGTGCTCATTACAAGATGGTATTTGGAATAACGTAGAAATTCAAAACAAATATTGAACAACTTGCAAATTGCATTTTCCTGAGACTTTCCTCTTGGCTTTTTTGGTTTGTTTGCTTTAATTGAAAGCTGCATGCTTCAGTGAGCTCACATGACATGCTATGTTCAGCTATTCCAAATGACTGAGGCCATGTGATGTTCTATTTCTCGTCGGTTGCAGAGCACATTTTATGTGCCAGGAACTACAGTACAATCACTTTCTAACTATCATATTGCACAGAAATGACTTTGGCACTCAAGTACAATGGCACTTCCTGAGCGACTGAGAGGGTCGTCCCTGGGTCAAAGATGAGCAGGGATCATGAAAAGCAGGTGGTTCCACCTGGGGAAAAGGACAGAAATACAGACTGGGAAAACCACCTACAGGGGAAAAGGACATGGCACTCAGGGTTCCCCTAACCTGGTAGTCAGAAAAACAGGGGTAAAAAGCTCAATAATGTGGTTGGAGAAATTGGGATAGGGAAGAGATGTGGAGTAATTCACTTTATTTCTAGAGATTCAAACCAGCCCCCCGACTTTTATATTCTCAAGACTGGAAGCTTATATCAAATCACCCCAAATGGGGCAAGTTGTACTAATTTATTGAATTCAAACATTAGGTTTCTTTTTACCTACCCTTCTCACAAAGGAAATAATTAAAAAACAAAAACAGAAAACAAGCACAGATTTACTCACAGCGCTAAGAGCTAATACAGAAATCGCTGTATTCATAGATGGCTGGGCTAGTCCCCAGATTTTTTACTCCTCCCAACCATGCTACAAAGTAGGTATTATTTCCATTTTACAAAGCCTGTCCTTGCTGAGCCATCAAACCAATGACAGCAGCCACATGCCTCTAGACTTTCTGACATCTGGATTTTTCTCTTACTTATAGATGAACACCTTTCTAATTAATATTGTTATTAGAAACTGAACCAAAGGAGTTGTTTTTTCCATTATTGAAATACTTGAGGGTCTCCTGCTTTGGTATTTCTCCCTTTCCTGCTGGTTTTTCCAAACCACACCTAAGCTCTTTGTTGTCAGACTAGAAGACTGAGGGTCATGGGTTAGTAGCCCCTACGTTAGCTCTAGTTCTCAACAACCACTTAGAATTCCTCTTTCCTGATGCTAGATTCATTGGGGAAATGTCCCAAAGCAGCAGCCCCAATGAGAAATAAATGAGTCTGATTTCAGAAGAGACAAGCCCATCATCTCTCCTCACTAGCAATCTCATAGTACAATGGTAATTATCAATAATGATAATAGGCAGTTAATACACATTCACTATAATCAATGCCTCTCACCATGAATGTCCTTCATTTCTCCCATCTCTGAGGTTGGTGGAAGAGAGAAATTTCAACATAGCATATTCTAGAAACAGGCAATGGCCCGTGAGGTGGCCACCTTGATTTCCATTCCCTCAGTTTTTTCAGAACAGGATATCAGGAAACTGAGTAATCACAATGGCACCAGAGTATCCTGCCTCACTCTGCAGCAGGATATACATGCCCTGATCTCAAGCAGACCTGACTTAAACTGACAGAAGGAAACCCCTTCTCTTTAGGCACCTGGGAGAATCATGATAGAGAAGCTCCAGAAGTGTGACAATATCCAATAGAAAGCAGCTATGGTGGGATCCAGGGGGCAGGTGGATGCATTCCGAGGAGACAGCTGGGATTGAGGGATGGGACACAGGGGAAAGGATTAGAGAGGGGAGTGTGGTGTGCAACTCTTGACATGGTCTCCCAGAGATCACCCCTCCCTTTTGTGTGCAAGCCAGACCAAGAGATTCACTGCTGGCAAACAGAATGTGGCAAAAGGAATGGGATGTCACTTCTGTGATTGGGTTACAAAAGATTGTGATTTCCATCTTGCTATTATTCTCTCTGGCTCTTCTCACATGTGCTCTGATGGAAAGAACCACACACTGCAAAGACGTGAGGATGGCCTCTGGCCAAGTGAGCCAGGAACTTTAAAATTCTCAATTTGACAGCCTATGAGTTGCTAGATCCTACCAAAAACACTGGGTGGGCTCGGGAGCAGATACCGCCCCGGCTGACCTTGAAAGGCTAAGGTCCCAGCCCTTACCTTGCCTGTAGCCAGGGAGGGATCCTGAAGGCACAACCCAGCTAAGCCATTCCTGGATTCCTCACCCTCAGAAACTGTGTTGTTTACAACTTTGAGGTCACTTGTTATGCAGCAGGAGATAATATAGGGAGAGAGTCATTCGGATGTTTCCAACATGGAAAAAAATACACATGTGCACAATGTTTTGAGTCCTCAAAACCTTTCTCTGCTCCACATTGTAAGAAGGTTTTCATTTTGTTCTGTTCGACAATTTCTCTTTGTTTGCTGCCTTAATTTTGTTTTGGAAGTCTTCCTTTTTGTTTCTTTTTTGCTCAAGCTGCTGCTAATGCAATCTGGGCGAGTTAACCAGGACAGTACCGATCATTGCTACCATGGCTCCCATTTAATCAGACTTTGTAACACATCAAGCACTGTGTTGAGCTTTTTAAGTATTATCCCATTTAATCCTCACAATGACCCAGGGGAAGACAGACTATGCTCACTCCCCTTTCACTCATGAGGACGAGGAGATTAGAGAGTTCTAGCTCTTGCCTCACTCATGTAACTGGTCCACTGTCGAGCCACGATGCAGCCAGGGAATCTGAGTCACAGCCTGTTCTCTGAATCACTTAGCAGGGCAGAGTCAAAGAAGGGAGACGGGGCAGGAAGGCTAGCAGGACTTATGTTGGACAGGGCACAGATCCAGAAGGCCGAGGTGGGGTTCAGGGCATCTGGACAAGGAGAAGAGCTGACAAAGACTAGGTTTTGGAAGACAAAGGTTGGGAAGAGGGAAAGGAATAGATGAGGGACTGGCGTCACTGCCATGCATGCTGAGGGGAGCAGGAAATGGAGAGAAGAAATATGGGAGAGAAGGGATCAAGAGAGAAGGAAGGACAGAGAGAGAGAGAGATTGAATCATTTTGCTGTACATTATGCACACAATCCCTTTTTAGGATTTCTAAGAAGTGCAGTGAAGATTTAAACTACTTTCAAAGTAAAAGATGGGCACTGCACAAGGCAATAAAGGAGATGGGCACCGCATCAGGATTACTTTGTGTCCTCACATTCTATTAGTTTCTCCATCCACAGTTTCTGTGATGCCGTCCAGGTCTCTCTGACCTCTTCTTTGTCTCATTCGGATCTGAGCTTGTTCCTAATGATCTTCCATTATCTCTATCCTTTTCTTTAATACCACTGATGCTGCCCCAGGTCTGACCCTCACCTTCTCCCTCCTAGATTATGCCAAAAGCCTCCTGAAAGACCTCTGTGCCTCCACTATTACCCCTGCCGACCACTCTTCTAGACTAATGACTAAGCAATCGGTTTAGTTATACAAACCAAACCAAGACAATACAGTGCTGATGCCCTTCACATACAGAATTGATTCCAAGCTTCAAACCATGATAAAAAAAAGACTACCATCACCTCCTGCTTGAACTACAGTGACCATTTCTAAGCGGAATAAAAAAGAAGTAACAGTAAGTCCTCTTGCAATTCCTGTTCCCTGGGATTTCACTCCTTTCCCTAAGAGAGAACCATACTTCCTGCTCATAGTTCTAAGGATGTGGAATGCATATATACGCTTGATGTGTAGGAAGACTAAACTCCACCCACTACAACTTGCATGAAGAAATGCAGCAAATATAATCAATTGATCTTTGACAAAGGAAGCAAAGGTAAAACAACAGCACAAAGAGAGTCCCTTCAATAAATGGTGCTAGAACAACTGGACATGAAAATAAATGGGTCAAGACACAGACTTCACACCCTTCATAAAAATTAACTAAAAATGGATCAAAGATTTAACTGTACAATGCAAAAACCATAAAAATCCTAGTGGGTAACCCAGCTGACCTTGGGATGGCAATGCCTCTTTAGATACAACACCAAAGACACAATCCATGGAAGAAATAATTGATAAGCTGTACTTCATTAAAATTAAAAACTGCTCTGTGAAAACCAGGTGCAGACTGGAAGAAAATATTTTTTAAAAATGCATTTGATGGACTGTCACCTAAACTATACATCCAAATACACATCCAAAGAATAGACACCTCACCCACGACATACAGGTGCCCCACAGGGTCACCAGGGAAATACAAATTATGTCATCAGGGAAATACAAATTAAAGCAACATTGAGATATCATTACACGCCTATCAGGATGACCAAAATCTGCAACAGTGGCAATACCAAATACTTGTGAGGATGTGGAGCAACAAGAATGCTCATTCAGTGCCAATGGGAATGCAAAATGCTACAGCCACTTTGTAAGACAGTCTGGCAGTTTCTTTTTTCTTTAATTAATATACAATGTTATCCACATTGAAGCAAATGGTGGGTATTTGTCGTTTCTAATGGCTGAGTAATATTCCATTGTATACGTAAACCACATCTTCTTTATCCATTCATCTTTTGATGGACACCATTTGCTTTGATGTGGATGGAACTGGAGGTTATTATGCTGAGGGAAATAAGTCAATTGGAGAAGGACAAACATTATATGGTCTCACTCATTTGGGGAATATAAAAAATAGTGAAAGGGAATAAAGGGGAAAGGAGAAAAAATAAGTGGGAAATATCAGAAAGGGAGACAGAACATGAAAGACTCCTAATTCTGGGAAACAAACTAGGGGTGGTGGAAGGGGAGGAGGATGGGGAGTGGGGGTGACTGGGTGGCGGGCACTGAGGTGGGCACTTGACGGGATGAGCACTGGGTGTTATTCTGTATGTTGACAAATTGAACACCAATAAAAAATAAGTTTATTAAAATATATATATATATATACATATACAATGTTATGTTAGTTTCAGGTGTACAACACATTGACTCAACAATTCAATGTATAACTCAATGCTCACTGTGAAAAGTACAGTCACCATCCATCACCATACAAAATTACTACAATGTTATTGGCTGTATTCTCTATGCTGTACATTTCAGTTCCATGATTTGTTTATTTTATGACTGGAAGTTTGTGCCTCTTAATCCCCTTTATCTATTTCACCCTTTTCCTTACCCGCCTCCCCTCTGGCAACCACCAATTTGTTCTTTGTATTTAAGAGTCTGTTTATTTGTTGTGGCTTATTTGTTCTTTTGTTCTTTAGATTACACATGTAAGTGAAATCATACAGTGTATGTCTTTATCTGACTTATTTCACTTAGCCTAATGCCCTCTTGGTCCATCTATGTTGTTGCAAATGACAAGATTTTATTTATCTTTGTAGATGAGTAATATTCCATTGTATATATACACCACATCTTTATCCATTTGTCTATCAATGGATACTTGGGCTGCTTCCATATATTGGCTACTATAAATAATTCTGGTGCTTTCTTACAAAACTAAACTTACTCTTACCATGTAATCTGGCAATCTAGCACTTTGGTATTTATACAAAGGAGTTAAAAAGTTACATCTGCACAAAAACCTGCACATATGTGTTTATAGCAGCTTTACTTACAATGCCCAAAACTTAGAAACAACCAAGATGACCTTCAGTAGGTAAAGGAATAAACAATTGTGGTCCATCCAGACAATGAAATGTTATTAAGCACTAAAAAGCAATGAGCTATTAAGCCATGAAAAGACATAGAATAATCTGGAATGCATATTACTAAAAGAAAGAAACCAATCTGAAAAGGCTACATACTGTGTGATTGTAACTATATGACATTCCGCAAAAGGTAAAACTATGAAAAGACCAAAAGATCTACAGTTTCCAGGGGTAGAGTTGATGAAAGAGATAGACCACAGAGGATATTTAGGGCAGTGAAAATACTCTATAGGATATTATAATGATAAATACATGTCATACATTTGTCCAAACCCATGCCAAGAGTGAGCTCTAAAGTAAACTATGGACTTTGGGTGATTTCCATTTAGGTTCATCCTTGGTAATCAATGTACCCTTCTGGTAAGTGATGCTGATAATGAGCGAGGCTATGCATGTGTGGGCATAGATGGAAAACAGAACATCTCTGTACTTTCCTCTCAACTTTGCTGTGAACCTAAAACTTCTCAAAAAAAAAAAAAAAAAAAGGAAGTCTTAAAAATGCAGCAAACTTCAGATTCCCTGATTTCATCTTGTTCAAAGTCCGATTCTGCTAGGTAGTGTAGAAAACACTAAACATGCCAGCTTTTTATATCCTCATCTCAGGAAGTTTAAAATTGTCTTGTTTTCAGTCAGACTTTTTAGGATAAACACTCAGTCAAATCTGAAGATCCACCTCTACGGTAGGACTGTTTCTCTTTTCCACAAGATGTCACATGCATGTAGGACAAAGTATATGTATCCTCAGAAGAGGAGGAGGAGGAAGTCTCAAGCCACCAGGTATCTCTTGGGACTCTTCTAGTGCCTGCAACAATATGGCTGGACTGGTGGGTCCCTGGTATCTCCAGAAGGGATGGCAGATCTCTTTTGATGTCTGAAGTGTCATACTGGAACCTACTCTTCCGGCCATTCACCCCTTGTTTCAAAGTCCCTATCTTCTGAGAGCTCCTTGCTCTGACTCCATATGGTCTAGTTTCTTTCTTTTTTTTTTAAATATTTTATCTATTTATTCATGAGAGACACACAGAGAGAGAGAGAGGCAGGCAGAGACACAGGAAGAGGGAGAAGCAGGCTCCATGAAGGGAGCCTGACGTGGGCTCAATCTCGGGTCTCAAGGATCATGCCCTGGGCTGAAGGTGGCACTAAACCACTGAGCCACCCGGGCTGCCCAAGGTCCAGTTTCTCACAGCATCTTCACATCACCCTGCAAAGACTCAGGGGAACCTCTGGACATAGGTTGCAGGGAATTCATTCCATGTCCTTCTCTCACTGTTCCTCTACCAAATTGAAAACAGAGCTTCTAAAAGCCAGAGTTGTGAAAATACTCACTTTACTGCAGGAAATCAAGAGCATGCCCCACCATGCCATGAAAGGCTCCCATATTTATCTTCTTGTTTCTAACACCACCTCCCATGTATCCATCATGGAGGGGCACTGGAGTAACACACAACCCTTCTCCTTCCTGCTGGCTCCACTCCTTCTCTGGGACAAGATGGGCTTTCCCCAGCATCTCTACCAAGCAGAACACATGCCTTGTCCTGAAAATCTATGGTCTAAGTTGACTGGGCTTGCATCTTGGTGCATAAAAAGGCCTTTTGGAATTCAGAAAGAAAGTGGAAACAAATGCACAAAAAAAACTTTATCTCTTAATGAAGTTTCACTCTGAAGATTATTTTCTTGCTATTTACTGGGAAAAAATAAAGAAGTCATCTTTAAGATTCAAGGTTGAATGATGACCTCTTTATTCCATTCCATGCGGCCCTCACCTTCTTCAGGGCAATCAGCTCATGGCTTAGCTTTAATCACCTAAGGAGTGCCGTGAAGAAAGAAACTAGCTTCTAAGAGAATAATGAATCACCCAGGGTTATTTTAAACACCACACCTATTGTATTTGGTGTGTGTAGGTATATATGTATGTGTGTTGTATGTGTATTTCTACATAAGTGCCAACATGTTCTATACTAGAGGTCTGCAAACCTGGCTTGCAGGCCAAATCCAGCCTGCCTCCAGTTTTCTGTATTGCCAACAGGTCAAAAATTATTTTTACATTTTTCTAAATATTTTATTTATTGATTTATTTATTGATTTATTTATTGATGTATTTATTTGAGAGAGAGAGAGACTGAGAAAGAAAGCAAAAGAGAGCATGAGCAGAATGAGAGGCAGAAGGAGAAACAGACCCTCCACTGAGCAAGGAACCCAATGCAAAGTTTGATCCCAGGACCTTGAGATCTTGACCTGGGCTGAAGGCAGATACCTAACCACCTGAGCCACACAAGCGCCCCTACTTTTACATTTTTTTAATGGTTGGGGGACAAAAAACAAACAAACAAAAAACAACAGAAGAAGAATATTTTGTGACATATGAAAAATTCTGAAATTCACATTTCAGTATGCATGAAGTGTTATTGGAACACATGCCTAGTCCCTTATGTAGTGTCTATAGCGCTTTCACATAACACAGGCAGAGACCATATAGACCACAGAGCCTATAGTAGTTACTATCTAGCCTTTAGGGGCACCTGGGTGGCTCAGTTGGTTAAGTGTCAGACTCTTGGTTTTGGCTCAAGTCATGATCTCAGGGTCATGAGACTGAGCCCCACATCGGGCTCTATGCTCAGTGAGGAGTCTGCTTAAGATTCTCTCTCTCTCTCTCTCTCTCTCTCTGCCCCTCCCCCTTCTCGAACACATTCTCTCTCAAAATAAATTAATTAAAAACTATAAACTATTTACTATCCAGCCTTTTAAGAAAGTTTTCTATACTGCACTTACTCTGTTTTTTTCATCTTAAACATGTCTTGATGATCAGTCCATAGTGAATGGGATGAATTCCAATCCATACAATGAATCTACTTCATTCTACCTCATCTAGAATTCTATTATCAATGCTGCCACAGTGAATATTCCTGTCATCTGACTTTCTGTACATAATACGCCACACCTCTCTCCGTATTCCTCCCCCTCCAAGACCACAATTCCCCCGAAGAAAGCAACCTCCTACTTATGGTCCCAGAGTAAAACCAAATAAAAACATTAGTTGGTTGATCACAATACATCGGTTCTAAACGTAAAATTAAATCAGACTTGACATTCTTGCCAAAAGTTGAATGTGGTTCAGACAAAGGGATTTGAACTTCTGTAAATCCCATGTCCTTTAGTTAAGGAAACCTATCTTCTGCACCATTCTTTGTAGGCATATATATCCACTCTGCCTCCCTTTTTCTTAGCAATTTGACTTATGTTTAGCAGCCATACCCCAAGATAGCATATTCCTCTGTGACAAGATTTAATTAAACTTCCAGCAAAATAATTAGCAAGGCTATCTTAAAAGACTGTTTCAAAATACCAGAGTGATACCAAGGAGCAAATAGAGTTAACACTGTCATCAGAGATCAAAGCCATCCAAAGACGTGACTGAGAATTTAACCTCCAGCAGTCGACTAATGAAGAAGTACACACTGGAGCAGTTGTGATATCCTCCCTCTCGGGTCCCATCAACAAATTCATTTGACATGGAAAATTTCCCAGAGGAAGCTTAAAAATGGTAAATTTCCATTAATTACATAGCAAAGAATGTTCTTCTCATAATTTATTATCCATTAGGAAACTTTTGGGGAAGCTGTAATGTCCTCTTATTATATAGACTATCCTTTACTTGGGGAGGCTTATGGGATTGACAAAGTTTCTCCACTGATGCAAAAGCTCAGGAAGGAAGGAGGAAGACATGTGGTGAAACTATGTTGAGTGTGACAGGGGTGATGGCTATCTTAGAGGTAAGTCCTGTGGTGATGTGACAGTGGGAGTGATGATAGAATGGGGGGCATTCAGCAAGCCCAGCTACCAACAGAAGACCTGCTACCTTCCACCAGGATTCTTGGGAAGAACAGGGAAAAGTCAAGGGATATGAAGTCAGGAGACTTAAATGTGAGCCTCTGCCCTACCACTTCGTCACTCTATGTTCACAAGGAAGTCTTTTGTCACCTTTAAGCTTCGTCGTTCACCTGTACAATGGGTATCCCTGTACCCATTGTGTCCTCCTTGACTATTTTTTGCAGCTGTGGAGATACTGGGAGATGTTGCCAACACTCAGTTTGATGGTGAGAAGAGGGATTCTATGCAGAACTCCTTTCTTACTTTCTCACTGTTTTTAGCTCTACTTCCAGGCAGCCCCCAAGAGACCTACAAAGTGGAATAACAAAGGTGAGATTCTGGTTACTGTGCAATTCACACAGAGGTGGTGACTTTCATTTCTCTCTTCGGGGTCCACAATGGAAGAGTGTGCTTTATTTTTTTTTTCTCTGTGTTGGGAACATATGTATAAAGGTTTATTTACTCTTTGGAGATGTAGGCTGAACTACTTTCCAAATAGTGGTGACCAATTATCACCCTTTTACATTTATCAAGTAGTCAGAAAATCCTGATTATTATTATCCCATACAGGAGATGTTAATACCCAATATTTAAGCACTCATTACGTGTCAAGCATGGCACTAAATGCCTTTGAAGCTGGTACAATTATCATTCCCACTTTATGAAGGAGGAAGCTAAGGGCTATGGGTATTTTCCTAGGTGTGAAATTTCTAAAACCTTTCTCTGCCTCTCCATCCAATATGTCTGTCCATTCCCATCAAAATCACCACCACCATTCTCATCAATGTCAACCCCACCACTTTTCAGAGATCCACAGATCCTGCACCTCTGTTCTTCATCATCCAAACTGCAGTGACATACACCTTAATGAGCACTTAAACAGTTAAATGGACCAAGGCCTGCAATGGACCTCCTACCTTGCTGCCCCAAACACAGTGACCATTTGGTAAATGGTGGTGGCAACACATCCTGGAGGGTTCAGTGCCAGAGCTCAGGGTTCTGAGGTCTTGGTCCCAACCCTCGCTCCTCCACTTTGAACCAACCCAACATACTTCACTTCTCCAAGAATCAGCTTCACCTCAGGGATAATAATACCTCCCCTCGTTGGGTTGTTGCAAAGATTAAATGAATTGGATACACATAATGTGCTTGGGATGCCTGTCTGGCACTATAAACGTTCCATACATACAACTCCCACTACTATTGTTATTTCCCGACAATGCAAAACTTCTATTAAGCGAGTTCTCCACCCACCCCCCATGCTGTGCTCATGCCAGATAAACCAAATTAACCTTAGGAAGCTTATTACCTTTAAACCTTGATTGCAAACATGCCCCCTTCCCCCTGGCAAGACTCTCATCCTGTCAATTCCTCTGTTAATTCCTCTGCTGATTATTTTTCTTAAACAGGGTTAGATTGTTTTCCCCCAACAAGCTCAAGAGAGAAAATGGAGATGAGGGAAGAATCTGTTTTAGCCATTAACTATGTCTCTTGTGCTGCTGGCAACCTCAGCTGGGCTCTTGTCAACCCTCCTCACCTCCCATCTGCACTCAGAGTTTCCTTTAAATTTAATAGAAACAGTAATAGGTCAACCCACCACAGTCTGTGACCTAGCCAACAAAACAAGCCTGGAACCGGGGCATTTGCAGTCCAGATAACTTCCAAGTGTGATTTAAAATAAATACTCACCACAGGTTCTGCGGTCAGCTCTCAGAATTTGTCTCAGAATGATTTGCATATTCAAGACCATATTCTCCAATGCTTTGGCCCATTGGGGAGTGATTTGCATTCAGGGAGGAAAGGCTAATATTCTAGTCTTAGCAATTATTGAAACACATGCAGTCAGTGCTCTAATAAATTATCTTAACCCAATTACTAAAAACATTGCAAAACATTACTGTGCATCGAAGACCGTTCTGCCCAGGAATCTTTATTGGCAGGGTAATTAAAAACGTACTAGCTATGGCTTCTGCTCAAATATTTGGTGATGTTTTGTGCCATTTGAATTAGCTCTGTAGGGCTCCAAGGAGAAAGGCCTGCCTACTCCTTGCTTTATCCATCCTCCCTTCCCCATTCCTCAGTTTTGGAGCCACTCACCTCGGGGTCTCATTCCCTCATTAATGCCACCTACTAGTTGCTTCCCACCCTAACTCATCTTACAGGAAGAAATAACTTACACAGGCTTGGTACTCTCTCCTCCACCCCTTCCTTCTCTGTTGAAAGCAAATGATTTTTGTTAGCTGTCATGTACTGGGCACCTACTATGTGCCAGAAACTTTCACATTATCAGAATCAATCCTAAGGTAACTTTGTGGAATGGCATTCTCATTTCCAAGTACAAGAAAATGTAAGGATCACAAAGGTGAGTGAACCCCCAAAGTTCATAAAACTGACAAGGGTCAAAGCCAAGATCCAACTTAGATCTGGTGGTTCCAAGGTTTTTTTTTTTTTTCTCATTCTCAACAAGGTATTCATCAACTGCTTACATTTGCCAGGCACTGTGGTAGGCCCTGAAGGAAAAGCAAGTGCAGGTCCCCACCCTCTGTATACACCTACCAGGTGTATGACTCAGGGTCTGCTGAAGTAACAAGCAACCCCAAATCTCACTGGGATGTAACAAACTGCTTTCTCATTTGTGCACATGTCCACAGGGGCTGACTGACCCTACAGTAGGTCCTACATCCTCATATACCTTTAAAGCAGAAAGAAGAAAGAAGAAAGAAAAGAAAGAAATAAAGAAAGAAAGAAAGAAGAAAGAAAAGGAAAAGGAAAGAAAAGGAAAAGAAAAGAAAGGAAGGAAAGAAAAGAAAAGAAAAGAAAAGAAAAGAAAAAGAAAAAGAAAGAAAAGAAAAGAAAAGTAAAGAAGAAAAGAAAAGAAAAGATTTGGAAACATAATCCTAGCAGAGGACTGGAAAGTTGGAAATATTTGGTAAACAGCACTAATGACAACCTCAGCTCCTGCCAGATCGAGAGGAGGGATGCCATTTTCAGAACAGCAACTTGGAGCTCTGCGGTGGATTTACAAGCGAGCTGTGATGCTGGCCGAGGTCCCCGGCACTCTACTTACAGATCCAACATGCATTTCCAGCACCATCTCTATCAGACCACAGGGATCCCAGGTATCAAACCCTGCCTTGATCACAGGGATGTGCATCACTCACTCCCTCATAATTAGGCTCATCTTCTCATCCTGTAGTGTGCACCAGGCAACTGGACTCATGAGCTAGGATCATAAGTCCTATAAGGGTGCAAATGAAGCCAGCCTGGATCCAGAGCATGGAGGGGGCCAATGCAGCCCTGCCTATTGAATTCATGTTTTAGAAGTTCTAAAAAGTTCTGAGCATTTTAATCAAATAGCCAGAGAGATTCAGTTCTTCCCCAATACCATTAATAACACCATTTGGCATCACTTCTCCTTCAACTATGAGACAGGTACTGGGCTGAATTGCATTATCCAATTTAATCTGCACAACAATGCTGAAAGGAACATATTAATGGCTCCATTTTATAGGTGAAGGCACAGGAGCAGGAAATGGCAGAGTAGGCACTGGATCCATGTCTTTCTGATATCTGAGCACACAGTAGCCTGGAGCAGCTAGCCATAGCCTCAGTCGGAAGCACCACAGCAGACTTTGATTCCGTGGCCCCAGAATCTAAGGGTTCACTTGAAGCTGTGGCTAACTGACATCAGAGATAAACAAATTGGTCCACAGTCCAAGGCAGAAGCAGCTGAACTCAATCTGAATCGAACTCTACCAGCATTTAATATGAGGAAAAAAACCTAATTTTCAAGCATCTACAAAGTGCCAGAACACCAGACAAGTCCAGGCTATGCGTTTCCACACTGCACATGACCTAGGATTAAGGCTGCATCTCATTAATCTTCACAACATCACTATGGATGAGAAATCTGAGTCTCAGGGGTGCCTGGGTGGTTCTGTCACTTGAGCATCTGACTCTTGATTTTGACTCAGGTCAAGATCTCAGTGTCATAGGATCAGACCTTTCAGGCTCTGCACTCAGTGAGGAGTCTGCTTGAGATTCTCTCTCTCCCTCTGCCCTTCCCCATGCTCTCTCTCAAAAAAAAAAAAAAAAGAAAAGAAAAGAAAAGAAAGAAACCTGAGTCTCAGAGAGGATAAGTAATTTGCCAATGCCACACAGCTTATAGGAGATAAAGCGCACACATGAATTCTGTGCTTCCTGACTTCATATTTTCTGCTCCCAGGGGAAGGCCAAGGATCCCCTTTACCCCGCAACACTCACATACACACACACACGAACAATGTACACATACATGGATTTTCATGATTGTCTTCAATCATGCCCAGCATCACCTGGAAATGGTTTTTGGGCTCCTCCCCTAAATTGAACTATGCCTCACTCCAAACCAAGCCTGTTAACTTGTCAGGCCATAGCAACACCAACAGCCCTACCAACAGCAGCAATAATAGTAGGAAAGAGGAGGAGGAGAAGGGGGAAGGAAGGGAGAGATAGAAGTGAAAGAACCACCATCATCACTCCCTTCACCACCATCAGTTAAGAATTTCATAAAAACCAAGTTGTTCTAATTTACAAGCAGCATTAAATCATTAAATCTTTACGGAAAGCCCCAAAAGGTACTGAGCACTATTCCTCCAATTTTACAGGCAAAGAGACTGAGACACAGAATGGTCAGGTATCCTTCCCAAGGTCAGCCAGCAGAAGACCCAAATCTGCATGCCAAGTCTTAACCAGCTACTGCATCTAACTCTAGTGAGAAGCAGAAAGGGTTTAATGTGGATCAGGGCTTGAGAAGGGAGAGACATAATCCAGCTTCCTATCAGGGGAACAAAAAAGTGCACAACAGGCTTGGTTTCTTTCCAAAGGGGATTGTGTTTCAAGGGTCTCTTGACACTACCCAGATTTCCTTTCTCGTGGATGCATCCCTCTCCAGCTTCTATGAAACTTGACCGGTAGCAACTTAGAGCTGCACATGCCCCACTCCAGAGAACGGCTTCACCCCCTTGCACAGAGGCAGGACCCACACTTCCTCCTCCTGAGGGCTCTCCTCAAATAAGTCACTTGCACAAGATCCCTGCCTCAGGCTCTGCATCTGGAGAACCGGACCTGACACCCTACTTTTCTACTCTCCATCTCTGCCTCTGCTTGCCTGGGGTCCTGGTACATAAGTGTCTGCTTCTCACACTCAGAGGTGGGAAAGGCAAAAGAAGGTAAAGTGAGGGACTCAGGAACCTGGGGTTTCTGGGAGGCACGAAGCCAGGCAGCTGAGACAGGGCAGCCAACTCAACCATGCTGGCAGTGCCCAGCCACCCACCGGCCAGCCTGCCCTCGGCCTCATGCACTTAGGGTAATTAAGAACAGATGGCCCAGCGCCTCCGCCAAGCCCCATTAACTCCTTAATGCTGCTCTTCTGGAGGCCGGATGGTCGGCTGGAAAAGCCAGGTTTGGAGGTCATCTGATTAAATGATGGCCGGCACAGAGGGATGCCCAGTCTCTCTTCCTAGGCTGGCAGCTGCCCCCGCTGCTTCATCAGAGCTGCCATTGGTGACCAGATGGGCTGGGAAAGGGGCCTGGGTGTGCTTAATGGGGGAAATGTGCTGAGTGCAAGGAGGGCTGGCTTAGGAATCAGGGGATGATCATGGCCCTGTGGCCTGGGACAGGTCTCTTAATCCAGGTCTCACTTTCATCACCTGCCAAATGGCTAGAATAATAACAACGATAATAACCAGGCAACAAGAAGAAATTCAACATTGTCCTTGTGGCAATTATTATTCCTTCAGTGCTGATAGTAAGCATTCTAGTGGTGGTAAAAATACTGTGTCAAAACCTTCACATGTAATCTCTTCTTTAGTCTCCATTACCACCCTTTGGGGTGGTACCTCTTCTGTATCCACTTTACAAGTGGAAAAACAAAGGCTCAGAGAGGTTAAGCAGTGTGCTAGGTTCACTTGCCCTGCCTGGCAAGAGCCGGAGGGAGGATTTGAACCCCATTCTGACTGACTCCAGAGCCCATGCTCTGCACTGCCAGGCTACAGTGCCCCATGGCACCTGCCTGGCAGGATATTCAAACCTCAGAGGAAAAGGGGGGGGGGGGGGAGACATAAAAATGTTCCCTTATCCTTGGCACACCAGAGAATCCTTGATCCCTCTCCTCAAAAAAAAAAAAAAAAATTCCTATTATTGATTCAATCTATTCGTCACCAAATTATTTTCTCAGACCTAGAAATCCAAGGCTTGTGCCAGAAACTACAGGTTCTTTGTAATGCTTCTCACTACCTAGAACAAGAGTAGATAAGACATGTATATCTACACATTTTGGGTAAAGAGGAGGCTCTGAGAAGGTGGCTATGCCCTTGGTGAATGAGAGAACCCAAGAAACATATATGCTGGTGTCTCATTTGAGAACACTGGGCATGTGAGATGGGCTACAGGGGAAGGATGTAGGAGGGTCATGGGAATGCTCACAGATCAAGAGGGCACAGGGAACAGACTCCCCACATCCATGCCTTTGGGTGCAGTTTGGCACCTGGTTTTGGCAACTGACAGGACAGACCTCAAAGAAACAGTTAATTCTAGTACCTGGTTCTGAAACTTTAAAATGCTCTGGCAGAAAATGTGTTATTTCTTGTTACATGGGTGTGTTCAGTTTGTGAAAAATCCCTGAGCCTCTCACTTATGTAAATATGCTTTTCTGACTGCATATTATATTTCAATAAAGAGGTTTTCAAATAAAGAAAAACTACCTCTCATGAAAGGCAGAAAGGGCTTTGGAAAACCCAAACTGCTATCCAGGCTTCCAGTTTTGCTGTTCTCATTATGCTGTAAACAATCCTCCCCCCCTTGTCCCTTCACCACCACCACCACCACCACACCACCTGGAGATCTGGCTCTTCATCTTAAAACAAATGGACACCCCGTTTGCTAGATACCTGCCTGTGTTAGTCTCCACACTGGTGGGGGATGGTCCCTAACCCAGCCCACCCTGGCAGCATTCAAAGCACCTGTCAGGCAAAACTTTCTTACTCCTTATTCTCTAAAGGCTTTACAATGCCAGATGTTCTCTCCCTGTATCACATCCACTCCTTGAAGACTGTGACACAGTGTAAGCAGTTCAGTGGAGACCCGCACTCTAGCAAACACAAGCTTGTCACCAAAAATGCCAAATGCCGAGAGAGCAGTGTTGGACACTCTCTTTTGTCTCCTTCAACTCATTTTTCATCCCACTCATCTCCTCCACTGTCCCTGCCTCTGTCTCATTGAACCTTGACTTCTACTTCTTGTCTTCTAACTCCAAGTGGGCCTTCTAATTCTTTTCATCATTCCCCAACTTCCCCAATGTCACACCACTTTCTCCTACAGCCCTCCTTGGTCACCATGGCCACTTGCCCAGTTGTTCAAGTTGGAAATCTTAGAATCACTCTTGGTTCCTCCCATTCCCTTACCCCTCATGTCTGGAATTCAGCTGCTCCTCCCCACCCACCTCCACCTATTCTGGGTCACCTATGTGACTATGATAGCTCTCATTCACCCTCCTTTCAAATGACTCTTACCAAAAAACAAACAAACAAACAAACAAACAAACAAACACCAGAATGAGCTTTTATAATGTAAACCAGATTAGGGTAATTCCCTGCTCTGAACCTCCACTGGTCTTCCCATCCCACTTAGAGAAAAATCCAATGTACTTTCAAGCTTATGGGGCCAATGCAAGTTGATATCTGCTTAACAGTCTCCAGAGTGGTCCCCTCACTCAGTCTCAACCTCAGGGACCAGTTTCCATTTCCCAATCACTAACCTCACCCCTGACACAAGTCTTTCATGCATGCTGTTCCTTTCGTGTAGGCCACTTTTTCCTTGGCCTTCCTGTAGCTGGTGGCTTCTCATCCTTCAGGTCTCAAAGAAAGGTCACCTCCTCAGAGAGACTCTCCCTGACCACCTGCTATTCACCATCATACCATCCTTTTAGTCTCATTTGCTTACCATCTGTCCTCTACTCTAACATGAAGGACCACGGTACCTATCTGTTTTGTTCTGCCCTGAGCCTTCAGCACCTGGCACACAGTCAGGACTCATTGAATGAGTACACCTGGCACGTCCCCAGCATTTACTCACCTAGGTTGCCTACAATAGAAGTGCCTATCTGGCCCATTCCCTGGCTGGCGTCCCAATTCATGAAGAGATAAATGGGACATAAAAGAGTGGCTCCAAGGACCCAGGAGGGCGGGGATGCCTTCAGGCTCCCTGGGACACTAACAGACACCTGCGCCCTGGGAGAGTGCACCGAGCTCCCTAAGGCCTGCAGCTCGCACACATTGACCCGGGAGCAGCTCGGAGGGGATCGGGCGGCGGCTCCGCGGAGAGGGCTGCCGGCCGAGAGCGCAAATCCAACAGCGCAGGCACCAAAGCACAGGGCGCCAGGACACAGCCCAGGATCCGGCCTCCCCACGGGACAGGCAGAGGCCGGGAGGGCCCAGGACAGCAAGGACGCTCCTGCCTGGAGCTGAGCAGATCAGCGGCCCCACCCCGGAGCCCCCAGGCCCTGCAGACGGAGAGCCCCGGAGTTACTGTGGGAGCTGACTCCAGGTTTCCAGAGTTTCCCCCCGCCACTGTGGCTGTTCCTTCTGGGGCCTCACGGGGTGAACAACCCCCACGGAGCCCTGCACCAGGCAGGGGCAGAGCAGCTCCCCCAAGTGCTAACACCTGAGAATCAGCACAGCAGGCCCCTCCCCCAGAAGACCAGCTAGACGGACAAGTTCCAGGGGAAGTCAAGGGACTTAAAGTATACAGAACCAGAAGATACTCCCCCGTGTTTTTTGTTTTTGTTTTTGTTTATGTTTTCTCTTTTTGATTTCTGATTGCTTCCCCCACCCCTTTTTTTTCACCTTTCTTTTTCTTTCTCTTTTTCTTCTTTTTTCCTTTTTTTCTTCTTTTTCTCTTTTCTTTCCTTCTCTCTCTCTCTTTTTCTCCTTTTCCCAATACAACTTGTTTTTGGCCACTCTGCACTGAGCAAAATGACTAGAAGGAAAACCTCACCTCAAAAGAAAGAATCAGAAACAGTCCTCTCTCCCACAGAGTTACAAAATCTGGATTACAATTCAATGTCACAAAGCCAATTCAGAAGCACTATTATAAAGCTACTGGGGGCTCTACAAAAAAGCATAAAGGACTCAAGAGACTTCATGACTGCAAAATTTAGATCCAATCAGGCAGAAATTAAAAATCAATTGAATGAGATGCAAACCAAGCTAGAAGTCCTATCGACAAGGGTTAACGAAGTGGAAGAACGAGTGAGTGACATAGAAGGCAAGTTGATGGCAAAGAGGGAAACTGAGGAAAAAAGAGACAGACAATGAAAAGACCATGAAGACAGATTAAGGGAAATAAACGACAGCCTGAGGAAGAAAAACCTACGTTTAATTGGGGTTCCCGAGGGCGCCAAAAGGGCCAGAGGGCCAGAATATGTATTTGAGCAAATCCTAGCTGAAAACTTTCCTAATCTGGGAAGGGAAACAGGCATTCAGATCCAGGAAATAGAGAGATCCCCCCCTAAAATCAATAAAAACCGTTCAACACCTTGACATTTAATAGTGAAGCTTGCAAATTCCAAAGATAAAGAGAAGATCCTTAAAGCAGCAAGAGACAAGAAATCCCTGACTTTTATGGGGAGAAGTATTAGGGTAACAGCAGACCTCTCCACAGACACCTGGCAGGCCAGAAAGGGCTGGCAGGATATATCCAGGGTCCTAAATGAGAAGAACATGCAACCAAGAATACTTTATCCAGCAAGGCTCTCATTCAAAATGGAAGGAGAGATAAAGAGCTTCCAAGACAGGCAGGAACTGAAAGAAAATGTGACCTCCAAACCAGCTCTACAAGAAATTTTAAGAGGGACTCTTAAAATTCCCCTTTAAGAAGAAGTTCAGTGGAACAATCCACAAAAACAAGGACTGAATAGATATGATGATGACACTAAACTCATATCTGTCAATAGTAACTCTGAACGTGAACGGGCTTAGTGACCCCATCAAAAGGCGCAGGGTTTCAGACTGGATAAAAAAGCAGGACCCATCTATTTGCTGTCTACAAGAGACTCATTTTAGACAGAAGGACACCTACAACCTGAAAATAAAAGGTTGGAGAACCATTTACCATTCAATTGGTCCTCAAAAGAAAGCAGGACTAGCTATCCTTATATCAGATAAACTAAAATTTACCCCGAAGACTACAGTGAGAGATGAAGAGGGACACTATCTATACATAAAGGATCTATCCAACAAGAGGACTTAACAATCCTCAATATATATGCCCCGAATGTGGGAGCTGCCAAATATTTAAACCAATTAATAACCAAAGTGAAGAAATACTTAGTTAATAATACACTTATACTTGGCGACTGCAATCTAGCTCTTTGTACCCTCGATAGGTCTTCTAAGCACAACATCTCCAAAGAAATGAGAGCTTTAAATGATACACTGGACCAGATGGATTTCACAGATATCTACAGAACTTTACATCCAAACTCAACTGAATACACATTCTTCTCAAGTGCACATGGAACTTTCTCCAGAATAGACCACATACTGGGTCACAAATCAGGTCTGAACCGATACCAAAAGATTGGGATCGTCCCCTGCATATTCTCAGACCATAATGCCTTGAAATTAGAACTAAATCACAACAAGAAGTTTGGAAGGACCTCAAACACGTGGAGGTTAAGGACCATCCTGCTAAAAAATGAAAGGGTAAACCAGGAAATTAAGGAAGAATTAAAAAGATTCATGGAAACTAATGACAATGAAGATACAACCCTTCAAAATCTTTGGGATGCAGCAAAAGCAGTCCTGAGGGGGAAATACATCGCAATACAAGCATCCATTCAAAAACTGGAAAGAACTCAAATACAAAAGCTAACCTTACACATAAAGGAGCTAGAGAAAAAACAGCAAATGGACCCTACGCCCAGCTGAAGAAGAGAGTTAATAAAGATTCGAGCAGAACTCAACGAAATCGAGACCAGAAGAACTGTGGAACAGATCAACAGAACCAGGAGTTGGTTCTTTGAAAGAATTAATAAGATAGATAAGCCATTAGCCAACCTTATTAAAAAGAAGAGAGAGAAGACTCAAATTAATAAAATCATGAATGAGAAAGGAGAGATCACTACCAACACCAAGGAAATACAAACGATTTTAAAAACATATTATGAACAGCTCTACGCCAATAAATTAGGCAATCTAGAAAAAATGGGCGCATTCCTGGAAAGCCACAAACTACCAAAACTGGAACAGGAAGAAATAGAAAACCTGAACAGGCCAATAACCAGGGAGGAAATTGAAACAGTCATCAAAAACCTCCCAAGACACAAAAGTCCAGGGCCAGATGGCTTCCCAGGGGAATTCTATCAAACATTTAAAGAAGAAACCATACCTATTCTACTAAAGCTGTTTGGAAAGATAGAAAGAGATGGAGTACTTCCAAATTCATTCTATGAGGCCAGCATCACCTTAATTCCAAAACCAGACAAAGACCCCACCAAAAAGGAGAGTTACAGACCAATATCCCTGATGAACATGGATGCAAAAATTCTCAACAAGATACTAGCCAATAGGATCCCACAACACATTAAGAAAATTATTCACCATGACCAAGGAGGATTTATCCCTGGGACATAAGGCTGGTTCAACACTCGTAAAACAATCAATGTGATTCATCATATCAGCAAGAGAAAAACCAAGAACCATATGATCCTCTCATTAGATGCAGAGAAAGCATTTGACAAAATACAGCATCCATTCCTGATCAAAACTCTTCAGAGTGCAGGGATAGAGGGAACTTTCCTCGACATCTTAAAAGCCATCTACGAAAAGCCCACAGCAAATATCATTCTCAATGGGGAAGCACTGGGAGCCTTTCCCTTAATATCAGGAACAAGACAGGGATGTCCATTCTCACCACTGCTATTCAACATAGTACTGGAAGTCCTCGCCTCAGCAGTCAGACAACAAAAAGACATTAAAGGCATTCAAATTGTCAAAGAAGAAGTCAAACTCTCCCTCTTTGCCGATGACATGATACTCTACAAAGAAATCCCAAAGCCTCCACCCCAAGATTGCTAGAACTCATACAGCAATTTGGTAGCATGGCAGGATACAAAATCAATGCCCAGAAATCAACGGCATTTCTATACACTAACAATGAGACTGAAGAAAGAGAAATTAAGGAGTCAATCCCATTTACAATTGCACCCAAAAGCATAAGATACCTAGGAATAAACCTAACCAAAGAGGTAAAAGATCTATACCCTAAGAACTATAGAACACTTCTGAAAGAAATTGAGGAAGACACAAAGAGATGGAAAAATATTCCATGCTCATGGATTGGCAGAATTAATACTGTGAAAATGTCAATGTTACCCAGGGCAATTTACACATTTAATGCAATCCCTATCAAAATACCATGGAGTTTCTTCAGAGAGTTAGAACAAATTATTTTAAGATTTGTGTGGAATCAGAAAAGACCCCGAATAGCCAGGGGAATTTTAAAAAAGAAAACCATAGCTGGGGGCATCACAATGCCAGATTTCAGGTTGTACTACAAAGCTGTGGTCATCAAGACAGTGTGGTACTGGCACAAAAACAGACACATAGATCAATGGAACAGAATAGAGAACCCAGAAGTGGACCCTGAAATGTATGGTCATCTAATACTCGATAAAGGAGGAAAGACTATCCATTGGAAGAAAGACAGTCTCTTCAATAAATGGTGCTGGGAAAATTGGACATCCACATGCAGAAGAATGAAACTAGACCATTCTCTTTCACCATACACAAAGATAAACTCAAAATGGATGAAAGATCTAAATGTGAGACAAGATTCCATCAAAATCCTCGAGGAGAACACAGGCAACACCCTTTTTGAACTCGGCCACAGTAACTTCTTGCAAGATACATCCACGAAGGCAAAAGAAACAAAAGCAAAAATGAACTATTGGGACTTCATCAAGATAAGAAGCTTTTGCACAGCAAAGGATACAGTCAACAAAACTAAAAGACAACCTACAGAATGGGAGAAGATATTTGCAAATGACATATCAGATAAAGGGCTAGTTTCCAAAATCCATAAAGAACTTCTTAAACTCAACACCAAAGAAACAAACAATCCAATCATGAAATGGGCAAAAGACATGAACAGAAATCTCACAGAGGAAGACATAGACATGGCCAACACGCACATGAGAAAATGCTCTGCATCACTTGCCATTAGGGAAATACAAATCAAAACCACAATGAGATACCACCTCACACCAGTGAGAATGGGGAAAATTAACAAGGCGGGAAACCACAAATGTTGGAGAGGATGTGGAGAAAAGGGAACCCTCTTACACTGTTGGTGGGAATGTGAACTGGTGCAGCCACTCTGGAAAACTGTGTGGAGGTTCCTCAAAGAGTTAAAAATAGACCTGCCCTATGACCCAGCAATTGCACTGTTGGGGATTTACCCCAAAGATTCAGATGCAATGAAACGCTGGGACACCTGCATCCTGATGTTTCTAGCAGCAATGGCCACAATAGCCAAACTGTGGAAGGAGCCTCGGTGTCCATCGAAAGATGAATGGATAAAGAAGATGTGGTTTATGTATACAATGGAATATTACTCAGCAATTAGAAATGACAAATACCCACCATTTGCTTCAATGTGGATGGAACTGGAGGGTATTATGCTGAGTGAAGTAAGTCAATTGGAGAAGGACAAACAGTGTATGTTCTCATTCATTTGAGGAATATAAATAATAGTGAAAGGGAATATAAGGGAAGGGAGAAGAAATGTGTGGGAAATATCAGAAAGGGAGACAGAACATAAAGACTCCTAACTCTGGGAAATGAACTGGGGTGGTGGAAGGGGAGGAGGGCAGGGGGTGGGGGTGAATGCGTGACAGGCACTGAGGGGGACACTTGACGGGATGAGCACTGGTGTTATTCTGTATGTTGGTAAATTGAACACCAATAAAAAATTAATTTATTAAAAAATAATAATAAAAAATAAATATAAATATAAATATAAATATAAATAAATAAATAAATAAATAAATAAATAGTGGCTCCAGATCCTCCCTCCAGATCCAGATTCTTCTTTCCCTTACTCCTAGCATGTCAATGGAAAAACCAACAGAAAAAGCAAGGTTGACAGGGGCCTGACTGACTCCCTCCTTCCTAAGCACCAGTGGTCACATTGGTTGACCTGCATTCCCCACTCAACTGGGAAGAGAGAGGTCGCTAAATAAAATGGTGGAGCAAGAAGTCTGGACTCTGGATTTGGAAGTATCTGAGGTCAAATTCTAGCCCCAATGTATTTATTAGCTATGTGTCCTAATACCAAGCCTCCTGCCTCAGTTCCCCTTCTGTGAAAGAGCAATCAATCAATCTTCCACAAAGTAATCTGTGGTGTTAGGGAATCATTTAGTGGTAAACCATGACATGAGGTCCATCTAGAAAGTGTTTAGCATGGTAGATGACACTAAGCACTCATTAAATGTTATCTAAAATGAGTAGTAATATCTCTGGGAAGCCTACAGATCTTCATCTATATTTTCCTTCGTCTGAGAAGACTCTCCTGCCCCCTCACCTTCTCAGTCTAAGGTAGATGCTCCTCTCACACACAGCTCTCAAACCCAGTGCTCAGTGGGATCCCAGTCTCTTTCAGAGTTAAAGCTAGCCCAATCATGGACACTACACATAACTGACCCCATCAGCCCTTTGACCCTCTTCATGCCACTCTCCCCACCATCTGACTCTGCTCCAGCCACTCTGGCCTCTGTGCTGTTCCTCAAACCTTCTTAGTCACCCTCCAACCTTGCCTCCTACTCTCTTCCTAGAACACACATCGCCCCAGCTATTTGCATGGTTCCTGCCCTCCTCTCCTTCAAGGACTTGATTAAAACTCCATGAGGTTCTCCTTGGCTACTGCATCAGGCTGAAAATGGCTCCCCAAATATGTCTCCATCCTAATTCCCTGAGCCTTATGTGACAAAAGAACTTTTGTAGATGTGATTAAGGAACTTGTCCTGGATCACCCAGGGGCCAAATGTCATCAGAGGGGTCTTCATAAGACAGAGGTAAGAGGGTCAGAGAGAGCGACTTCTTCATAGAGGAAGGGGCCATGAGTCAAGGAATACAGATGGCCTTTAGAAGCTAGTCAAGGCAAGAAATTGAACTCTCCTCCACAGCCTCCAGAAAAGACACATGCTGCTGACCCATTTTGAACTTTTGACCTCTAGTACTGGAATGTATTATATTAAGCCACTAAATTTATAGTAATTTTTTTTAACTTATAGTAATTTATTACAGCAGCAATAGAAAGCTAACAGCTACCTAATAGAAAATTATATTCTCCACGGAATGTGGACATATGCATGTATTTGTACAAAACGCACACAAGTATGAGTGTGAACACACAGAACACACACATTCCTTATCTGCTTTCCTTGATTAAAAGTTTTCTCCACAGCACTCACCATCTGACAAGCAAAATAAATAAGAAAATGTGGCACAGATCTCCCACACATATACACACAGAAATATTCTATGAAAACAGCAATTTTTGTCTATTTTGGTCATTGCTATATTCGTTGCACCTAGAAATAGGCCTGGCATTATTGAGTGGATAGACACTCACTAAATTTGTTGACTGCATGCCTTCTTCATCTTAGCACTTATATATCCTGTTTTATAGTTACATAAAATCTGTCTCACCCCTTGACTTTTAGCCCTTTTAGCAAGGACCTGTCTCCCTTGGTCACTGCTACATCATTCCATCACTAACACAGCACCCTGCCCCGACCCCCAGATGATTCCCACCAACATGTGTCAAATGAACATGATACCGCATTCTATACATCTGAGCCCCAGAGTTGTCAGAATTCCAACCTGTCAAGAGCCCTCACATTTTCTTTGATTGCAAATATGTCTAATTCCCAGTTCACTGAAGCAAGGGAAAAAAAAAAAAAGAAGAAGAAGAAGCCACTCGAGTCTGTAATTTACAAAGCAAATCTGCCCAGCAGAAATACTCATCTTCAGAAGACAGTGGGATTCAATAATTTTTTAAAGGGGAGAAGAGAAACCCGCCCTGTTCCTCAGACTTTCCAGTAGTATTGTTTGCAAACCTTTAGAAAGCAGTTTGAGGCCAAGGCTAATCATTTTGCCTCAAGGGGTTCATTGCCTGAGGCTGGTGGTACTTTTGTCACAGAGCAAGTTAGACAGCAGGTATGAAAACTGAGAATGTGGCCAAAGTCCTTCTGGGGGAAGGGATGTATGAAAATCCAGTCAATTCCACTTGGCTTGCTAATTAGAAATCAGGAGAACAGGGGCGATGTGTCCCTCTGAAATCCTTGGAACAATCAGATGAACAGTATGATGATCCCTTAGAGGGAATGTGCAAGGACATATTTAAATTATACTATTCTCACTTTAAATAACCACGTAGGAAGAACTGGTGACCAGAAGTTAAATGAGGCAGGTGGTTGGGGGGGTGGGGAGGGGAGTGATCAGTATGTAATAGTTGCCTTTCCTTTTTTATTTCCTTGTCAGATTTATCTCATCATGCCACGTTGTGAAGGACTCTTCCGTGCCCGTTCCCAGACCTGTCTGTGGGCTCCTAAAGGGCAGGGACCATGTGTCAATTTTCATTGCATTCCATGGTAGCCATGACAGTGCCTGACACACGCTAGACCTTGTGTTCACTGGCTAAATAGATGAGCAGATGAGTGGATGAGCTGATGCATGAGCGGATGCTTAGACCAGGAATGAATATGCCTGGGGCCACCTTTGCCCAATAATCATCATCCAGAGCACATGTGCAATCTGCAGCATCTCAGGCCTCCACCCTAGAGGTCTGATTCAGCCTATCTGGAATGGAATCTGGGAATATGTGCTTGAACTTTGACCCCAGGCAGCTCTGCTCCTCAGGAAAGCTTGGAAACTGCATGCTGCATCCACCTGTTTCATGCATCCTTACCTAGAAAGCCCTTGGGTTATGCTCCCACCTGCAGTAGCAGACGATGCTGCTCACATTCCAAAGGGGAAGTCTTCTCCACTTCATGCCACTTCGTTCGCTCCTGGCTGCCATTCAACCCCTCCAATCACAGCCTTGTACTTTTCCGTTCTTGCTCTCTTCACCAGAGTGTTCAAAGGTTTCCAACACAAGACCAACACAGCAGAGCCCACAGCAGTCTGCATTCTGCCTGAAATCCACACAGTGACCACACTCGATTCCCTGCAAGACCTTGCACCTAATAGTAGGGCTTCTGGCTCAGATTTCCTTGCACACCGCGTCCTTCCTGCCAGATTCACATACGTGCCAACTTGAGAAATGGGGGTGATCAGTGTGTGTGTTTATGTCACAGGCCCCTTCTTTGAGGAATAAGGCCTCCACAGGCACTGTCAACCTGTGCTTGAAAGAGCCTTTAGGGAGCCACCAGACTCTGGGACTCTACCCTGGGGCAGCATCTTGTTCTATGTTCCATAGAAGGTCTTCACCTGAAATATTTGATTCAAGCAAAGGGTTCCACAGGACAGGTTGGAAGCCAATGGACAATGTTTGCTTTCTTCTCTCAAGGCACCACTAGAACAAAAGGGAATTGGCCCTTCAGGATGTTGAGAGCCAGACCTGAGTATTAGAATTCCCATTTATACTGCAGTGACAGATCAAACTGGACGTAAACTATTATCAATTCTTGGAAATAGGAGGAACCTCTGAGAAAATTAATACTTTCTGTATTCACGGTCTGTTGCTGCAGAACAAATTGCCCCAAACCTTAGTGTGGAAAACAGTGTTTATCATCTCAGTTTCTATGGGCCAGGAACCCAAGCACAGCTTAGCTGGGTCCTTTCAATCATCTTGGGCTGAGCTAGAGAAGACTCCACGTCCTAGATCACTGACATGGTTGTCAGCAAGATTCAGTTCCTCAGTGGTACTGCACAGAAAACCATGGCTCCTCTCTAGCTATTGGCCAGAACTGTTGTCCTGTAGGCTCTCCAACAGACAGACCATGACACGACAACTGGCTTCAGAGTTGAGCAAGGGAGAAAGAGCATACAATCCAGATGGAAGTAAGCTAACCTTTTTTGTAACCTGATCTTGGAAGTGCCAACTCATGCCTCTTCCTGTGATCATTATCAGAAGCCAGCTGACACTCATGGGGAGGGCATCACCCAAGGACACAAATTCCAGGAGGTGGGGGGACTTGGGAGGCATTTTAGAGGCTGCTCCCCACACCTACTTTTAAAGCACCCCCATCAGGTATTGTAGTCAGAAGCAATGCATGTGACATGGTCAGACAGACCTAGGTTCAGCTCTTGGGTCTTCCACTTACTATTACTACTACTACTGAAAGTAACCATAAAAATGATTGCTCCTTCTACTACGTACTAGGTACCTTGCAGATCTTCACAAGCATCGTTTATTTTATTCTCACAACATACCTCTGAGGAAGTGCTTTTATGACTCCCCCCCACCCCACCCCCCACCCCCACCATTGCACATTTCTCTTAGATGAGAAAACTAAGGCTTAGGAGAGCCCAGCATCTTGCCTGAGGACTCCCAGGAGTGAGAAAAGAAGCCAGATTCCAGCCTCTGTGTTTCAGGTGCTGTGACCCCAAGGCTAGCTCCAAAGGCTAGCTTAATTACTCTGATCTCTCCATGACAGACTCGAACACACCAGCAAGGGTTGGCAGAGTAAATAAGTTAATCAAAGAATGGCACATGGTCAGAGATCTATTAAGGAGAGGTATTTTGTTGAACCACATCTGCTGAGCACTTCATCTGTGCCAGGCACTGTGCTGATTCAGGGTTTACTTATGCAATTTGTTCAGTGCTCATGCCAAGGCCCATGAGGCAGGTGGTGGTAAATGTGCAGTCTGGCTTATTAAAACTAGACTGTTTTGAGAGCTTTATAAAGTTGGGAGGATTTGCTGAGTCCTCAAAATGACTCTTAGGAGGTAGGTACTTGGAGCAGAGGCCAGGGTGGGGGTGGGGGTGCAGATGGACTCACTTGTATCACTGGGAGACACGCAGGCCAATTCCTAGTCTCTAGCACCTGCTCCTCTGCCAGGGCTTTCTTGAGCTGCCAAAGCTTGCTTCACCCTTCTGTGTGGCATGCACTGCTGCTTCTCCCCTGAGAACATCCTTCAGCAGATGACTAATCCCTCATCCTTCCAGAGGAGTAACTCTTGAGCTGTGTGCTGTGCAATGTCTACCAGAGTCACCTAGAGTGATTTCTGGGCTGCCTCAGTGGCAACTGGCTGAAAAATTCACTCTTTCTGGCTGCCCTGCCTTCCCTGTCCCATCCTCCACCACCCTCCCTAGTTTCTCTGGACCTTGGAGATAAATACCTTGTACTTAAATCTTTATCTCGGTGTCTGCTTCTGAGGAACTCAAAATAATACTATTACTAACCTCATTTTCAGATGAGAAGACTGAGGCACAGAGAGTTTAAGTAACTTGCCCAAGGCCATACAGGTCATACAGCTGGGAAGTGGTGGAGTCAGGATTCAGATCCAAGCCATCTGGCTCTTAATATTACACGTAATTATGTTGTTCCTTCTGACTAAGCCAGAGTACAGTACTGTAAGTACAGTAAGAACAGTTGACTTATGGTGTCAAGAATAACCCTAGCCCAAAGCACTGCGTAACCAGTGGCCAGGTGTACACATGCTTTCATGTACAACTGTAAAACCAGTTCCATTCTTTAATGAAAATGTCAGCTCCTCAACACTGCCACCTGTGATCACAAGGAAAGATGTGATTATGGAAGCCATGCTAATGGTGTTATCATGTAGCAAGGATTTCTGGTGTGCTTGTAAACCTAAAACCATAATTGCCAAAGAGAACTCATCCCCCACAAATCAAGCCCCTCTGTATTGACAATTATGTCCGGTGTTGCATGGAATTTATTGCCTAAATAATGAAGTCAAAGAACAATGCTGGAGACTGAGCATTTGAATATACTTGATTGATTCATTTCTCGCTCCCATTTAATAACCCACTTAGTCGGTGACGGTTAAGTGCAGCAGACTTAGAAAGAACATAACACACCAGAGAGAAAACATTTCACAGATTAATAACTGGATGTGGGTACAAGCTGGCGCTCCCCTAATAGCAGCACAAAAATAGGTTATCGTCAAAAATCTGGATTTAATGTTCCAAAATGGGGATTCGTGCTTTTCTTTTATATGGCTCCATACTTACCACCACAGGCTAATGAAACATAAATCAGAAATCAGGAGCTAATAAATGCAATTCTGGGGGAGTATTTTTTTTTTAATTTAATACCTTCTAAGATCGTGATCTTTGTTCAAGATCTTTAATGTTCAAATTACAATGTGTGAATATGAAGTATATTCGATTATGATTGAACTCTCCAAAAGGCTAATTTATGAACCCGGCAGCCTGACACGTGTGCACCATTTAAAGGAGGATGTGGCCACAGTTCATTTATACCAATTTCTTCAGTATAGAGACAAACACTCTTAAACGGCCTGTACGAATAAAGTCATGTGCATATGGATCTGGCTGGTTTGTTTGATTTGTGCACAGGGATGTGCAATTAAATGATATTGACTCAGCGTTTAAAGCAATTTTGGCAGGAATTTTGCTTCGGGGAATGTTCTCTTAAGTTTCTCACATGCTTTTTGGGTGAAGGAAAGAGATGGTTCACTCAAGGAAGAGTGCTTTCTTGGGTTGGACAGTGATAAAATAGGCTTCCTCTCCAACCATAATTCTCTTCCTGAAATAATTTTATTATATCTGTGGGAAAATATTTTCCCCAATGAGCTTAGTTTTAATGTCAGTTGAACAACTCTCATACCTTTAATTTGTTATAAGATTCCCTCTCATTTGCCCCGTTTATCATGGGATGGGCAAGCCAGTGAATACAATGAGAACTGCCTCATGTCATTCCAGGTGTCCAGCCAGCCCAGAAGGACATATTACTAAAGCAGCAGGGAAATGGAGGAAGGGGAGTGAAAATATTTCCTGTGTGCTAGGAAACACTCTGTCCAGGAACACCTGGATTCATTTGTTCTCCAGGTTACTGTCTTTTGCCACAGCATAGTGGGTTTTTTTTTTTTGGGGGGGGGGGTCTTTGTTTGTTTTATTCCCAAAGAGTATATATGATACTGACTTAGTAAATATGAAACATGAAATTAGAACTCAGAGGTTAGGGAGAGATTGGGTAAAATATATTGCAGGGACTTACAACTCAAGATCCTACACATTTATTACAATGAAACCATTTGATTCTGAACCCCCTGGTAGTCAATGTATAAAAGGAAACTCATCTCTTAAAGGATTCCCCAGAGAAGGCAGACATTTTTCCTGGCCCTTGAACAAGTACTGTCATTGACCTATAAAGTGTCTCTGAAAGAACTAATAGATCTGCTCCCACATTACCCTCCATACACATACTCCTCTGAGTGGCAGGCTCTTCCTACTGAGCACACAGTGTCTTTATGCAGTTTAGCAATAAATTTACCCTTCTCTGGATAGAAGCAGTTGCAGGCAAGCTGACTGTGACTAGTACAAGGGAGAAGGCACCCCTTCCTCTAGGAAGACAGTGCCAAAGGAAAGAAAACAGCTTGGCAAGCAATGCTGGCTTGATATCCGCTTTCACGTACTCCTTTGGCTGGACTGTGCACAAGGACCTGGATTTAATTCTAAAACTTCTTCAGAGATGCATTGGTGCTTTAGTTAGTTAAGTATCTGTTTTCTGCTCAGGTCATGATCCTGCAGTCCCTCGATCAAGTCCCACATAGGGCATCCTGCTCAGCGAGAAGCCTTCTTCTCCTTCTCCCTCTGCCCCTTCCTCTGCTTATGCTCTCTTAAACAAATACAATCTTTTAAAAAATTTTAAATAAAACTTTTACACGCAGCGCTTCCAACAGGACCACAGAGAGATAGGTGGACAAAACTATCAATAATGGGAATAATCTTGGGTTCCCTGAAGCAGTGTCTCAGCCTTTGGTGAAAGCCAAGAACAGTGTCTACGGGAAATTTAAGGGAAGATAATTCCCCTGGGGCCAAGATAATGTGGTCCTAAAATCCCCAGTGGTCTATTTCAAAACTATACAGGAGGGTATATGGGCTGACTGTGCTTCAGCTGATCTTCCAAAGTACTACTTCCCTCATACGATCAGAAGAGAACCAGAGAAACTGATTAACCATTTTGCCAGATCATGGTGCTAGAGGAGCCATTATGAGAACAATATCCAGCCAGGAGTAGACCTTTCAGGACCTGTGAGAGACTCCTATCCTAGGGTGAGATACTGAAATAATCTTCACCTTCTCTCTTATTTCAAGAAGTACCCTTTTCCTTCATTAATTTCATTTGTGTTGAGGGGGCTTGATTTAGTGAGCCATCCAGGTGGGCTTAAGAGCACAGCAACAGGCTGTAAATAATGAAGGCCGTCCAGAAATCACTCGGTTGTATGGAATGAAGGCTAACATGAGTGGTAGTAGATTAATGAGGAGTGCCAGAGTTAAGTCCCTTGAGTCCCTTGAGCATTGGAGAAGAAAAAAAAGGGAGCAAGGTGGTGGGTGGGAGGTTGAGGGATGGATTGAAGCTCTGGGACTTGAAACTTTGAAGCAATCCCCTATAACCCTCTGACATGAAAAGCCAACCAAAGACAAGTTGGCATGTTAGGCTCTTATATATTTTCCACAAACATTTTGCCACCCAGTGAGAAGGTTCCTTCTTGTTGCAAGTATTCCTCTAAAGAGTCTCTCTTGCTCTCTGGGAGAAAAAAAAAAAAAAAATCATTAGGAGGAACACTCTAATCATGAGCAGAGGGGTCTCTTGTTGGAAATAATTTATGCTGGCCATCCAGGAAGCAGTATGCAAAGTCCGGCCGTTCTGACTGGACAGAACCCGCAAGATGCCAACCAATGCCCACGCGTGGTTTAACCCTTCTGCCCCTGTGTTCACTGTCAGTCTCTCAGCTCACTAAGCTTACAGGAAAGGTTTTCACCACTGACTCTCTGGAGCATGAGCTACAGAAAGCCGGCTAGTATAACAGAAGACCAGGACGGAAATTCTTCCCCCTGTTCCCAGTTTTGTTCATGACCTCTCATATTATGGTCAACATCTGGAATGAACAAGTAATAATTGCAGCAATGCCTTACGGGGGTTTTCGCGTATTTACATATAAATAGTTCTGACCAGAGCTGGCCACCAGCAATGGTTAATTTAATTTACTATCCCTTGGCAAAAGAATAGTCATTGGTTTTCCAGCACTTTTAACCTTGGTAGACCCTCGGGAAATAAAAATTAGATTGAGAGAAAATTACCAGTGGTGGAGAACAGTATAAAAGTGACAGTAACATATATAAACCTCCGGCAGGAGTGGAATAAAGTGGCATATTATTGTTCGCTGGCTTTCAAAGTTCAATATTTCTTGTGTGATTTACACTCCCAGCACTGTCTTGCCCCCTGGAGTAATTCTGGCCTCTTTGGGCAGCCTCTCCCAAGGTGCACATCCTTGTTACTGTCAGAGAAGGTACAGATTACCTGGCTAAGTAGAGAGAGATGTGTGGACAAACAGCTTTGAGAAAACAGGGCTCAAAAGTAAGACTTTAAAGAGATGACTGGAATGAAGCAAGTGAGTGTGTGGGATGGCTAAGGCTGACATTCCAGCTTTCTCTACAGAATTTTTTGATCATGTTCCACATCGGAGCTCAGTTCTGAATGGAGGTTCTAATTGGCCAGGGCTGCCTTCTCAGCCTCACTGCTCACCATAATATGCTCCCACTCCATGAAACCTCCTGTATTCACACATACACACACACATGCAAACATATATACCTATACCATAGTTGTTTCTCTTCCCTGAACCTTTGCTCATGCACAAACCTCTGCCTGGACCACCTTTCTTCCCCTTCTCTATTGTGCCTGTCTAGCTCCTAATTGCCTTTCAAAATTCAGCCCAGGCATCACCTCCTCTAGAAAGAATTCCCTGATTACCTCCAGGCCTGGTGAGTGCCTTTTTTCAAGATTATCCTTCTGAACTTGCCATTTAACATTATTTGCATTCATCTCTTTATGTCCTTCCATCTCGCCTCCAGAACACATAATGAGACTACTGTGACCTCCCAAAGAATAGAAAATATAAGTCCAGAGAGAGACATCAGGGTTCAAAATGGGAGACAGAGGCAGAGGTTAAGAAATTACTAACTTCTCTAACTGGACAGATGTCCTGGTATAGGCTCTTCCTTCATTGCACATATCATAATTTTGTCCTTATTTTATCTGGTTGATTAATGTACACACACACAAACACAGACATACATACACATGAGGTTGTATAGACAGGAGTCATGCCCACCTTTCTTTCCCATATTTCCGGTTATCTACCACAGTGTCTAGCACATAGATGGTACCCTGTAAACGTGTATAATTAATTAATGAGCAGACATGAAACAGAACAGGGAGAGAAAAAGCAGAAATAAAGTCATAAATGGACCTGAAATCCAAAGTTCACTGGTAGGTGTCTACATGTCCCAAGAAGAAACAAGCACACTGTAAAGAGATGATGGATATTAAGCCCCAATTCCAATGAAATTACATTCAAGCTGGGGAGGGTCTGATTCTGAGACTTACGTTTAAACAAATACTGAAACCACCATGGAATTTCTTTTCCCTGAGAGGACCCAAAGCCCATGACTTACTGAGTTAAACAGACTTAAATGATGAAGCTGTCTGGAATCCACTAATACCCTCATTTTACATGTAATGAGGTGGAGCAGGATTTCATTCACTCACCCACTGGAATGATAACTTTTCATGAAGAGAGCACAGTATTTGCTTAGGAGACACTTTGATTAACAGTGTAGGAGTAGAGTGTGAGGCTCCAAAAGTCATGCACAAGTCACAACAGAAGAGCCCCAAAGTGCCTTGGATAAACAGTGATCACAGCTACCCTGAGATTCTTTCATTTTGCCAAGCATTATTGTGAGCTGAATTTGCAAGTCTGGGGCAGAGAAGAATTGCTCTGATAATAGAAAAGAAGGGATGCAGGGTACTTCAGTGGGTATCAGGAAAGAAGGACACATGGGTGATGTGACTCTAAGAGACTTGGAGATTTCTCACTTTGCTTGCTATGGGTGATGTGATATATACACTCACTCCCTGTCTCCCAATAATGTCTTCAGTAAATGCTGCTTGGCTTCCTAATGCTCTCACATGAGTAGGTTTTTATTTGGGAAGTGAGAATGAGGACTCAAAGAATAGTATAAGTTAGTAGCTGACATCTGGATTTTGAAAGGGGAAAATGATTCCTAGCCAAGCTAACTGACTTGCCAAAGAACCCTCTGCTAGCCACAGACTAAACCATTCAGATCCATCAGCTTCATCTATCCCTGTCCTATACATTAAACATTTCAACTAGCCTTTCAGCAGGGTACTTCAGGCAAAAGAGAAGGAAGGGTGAGTTCATTTTGGAGAGTTAATGTCAACATTGGCACCTAACACATGTCAGATGGTTTATGTGGATTTTTACTTACACTTCACAACATCTCCATGGAGTAGCTAGTGTTACTTCTATTTTATAGTGGAAGAATGAAGAAATTTTGGACTATGGAGGTAAATTGTTACAAAGTCAGGCAGCCAGTAAGTACTACAGCCAGGATTTGAATTCCCATCTGTCTTTCCACCATGTTATACCATCTCCTTATAAAAGCAGGATGATGGCTAAGGAAGGGGAAGGGACAGAGTTTGGGAGATGAGGCCACCAATTCAGATAGAACTTCTTGGGAGAAACTGTTGCCATGGAGGACTGAACACTATAAGGAGCCAAATGAGGTATGTTGGTAAGGTATATAACCCTAAGCCTGGGAACTATGGGATTTGCATTTGCCATGATCACCAAGGGGAGTCATACAGTGGGGAGCCAGAAATGCAGGCATTGGAATCAGGCAAATCCTAATTTGGATCATGGCTCTGATTTATTATCTAAAATGGCTCAACTCTAAATTTCCCTTTAGAAATAATAATCATAAACATAAATTTAACAATTAGTCAAAAGAAGAACAGCCCTTCTGAATTAGGGAACAAGTGTCACCAGAGAATAATAATCCTAAATCTTCTTTGCTGGATCCATGGCAGCCTCCAGTTCACAGAACATGAGAGCACAACCTTGTAATTTCCTTAATTCCTAAAAATAAACTGAAATTTCTGGTATCATTGGGATGAACCTTAATTGTATAAAAAGACAAAAAAAATTGTATAAAAAGACAATGCTGAGAGTGGTGACTGCTTTGCAACCTGGGGCAAATTATTTTACCTCTTTGAGACACAGGTCTGTCATCTCTAAAAGGGGGATAACCATGCACAAACATTCATTTTGAAGATATCGTGAGATAATGCATGTAAAGTGCTCAGCACACTGCCTATCACAGAGTAAGAATTCACTGAAAGGGAGCAATGGCAGTGGCAGTGACCATGATGACAATGACAGAAACACTGATGCAAAGATGAGACCCCAATGAGACAATAATGTGTTGATATTGATGTGGTAGTGGGTGATGATGACACTGACGATGACGATGATGATGATGATTTGGCAATCATGGTGATGGTGATCATGGTGACAAGGACAACAGTGCCAGTTAAGACCCTGATAAGCACAGATCATGATGCTAATGTGTTTGTTGATGGTGATGTTGGTAAGGGTAAACATGATGAAGGAAAAAGAAACAAAAGGGAGAAAAGAAGGAAAACATAAAAAAGAAGGAATTAAAAGAAGGAAGCACAGGATCTCTGTAATGTAGCAACTATAACTCGTAGCTGACTGGGTCTCACCTACCCAAAGCTAAGGTGCTCTGTTCCTACAACCAAAACCATGGGGGTAGAGGGACCCCAGAGGCATACCAGTGGACATGGCCTCTGGGGTCCCTCTAACCCCATGGGTCACCCAGCCCACTCATCCCCCAAGGAGAAGGGAACCTTATTATTTTGATTCTCTGAAGAGAACAATGCAGACACATGCCCACAATAACACCCACAGCCATATGCTTTCTGTGCAGTAAAGCCAAAGCCATGAAGGCTAACAATATATAGAGGTGATCCTCAAGAGCCTAGTTTCCAGGTGGACTGAGACCATGACAGGCAGGACCTGGCCAAATCACTTCCTCAGTGTCATCATTCATGAAATGGAATTAAAGCCTTTTCAAGAGTTCTAAGATGAATAAAATCATATAAGCAAATGTGCTCTGAGTTCTCTCGAATAGTGACTATGAATATCTTAATTTTTAGATAATTATAAAGCACAGAATTATTCTAATGGTTGAAAGCATGACTTTTAACAAGTTAATTAATCTCTCTGAATCTCTATATGATGAAATAATAAGTTCATACAGCTGTACCTATCTCATAAGATAACAAAAGCCTTAAGTGATCTATATAAAAATACCAACATCATATCTTTCTTACGGTAGCCTCTAGTAACATTAGCTGATATTATTACCAGCATTGGAGACAATAGGAAAATAAAACAAATAAACCCAAAATACAGATGTGGTTATGTGACTCTCCAGCTTAAAACTTAAAGACTTAAAACTTAAAACTGTGGTTTCCCCACAGTTCTAAGGACAGGGTCGAAATGTTTAATATTGGCTGGTAAAGTCCTTCATGACCTGGCTCCTCCCCAACTCCCTCCACAACTAACCTTCCTAAACTGCTTTAAGGCCTTCCAAGTTTCAAACTCTTTGTATGCTTGTACACTTCCATGATGCTGCTGACCTTCCTAGAACACTCGGTGGCTAGGCTCGGGGGAGCCGCCTCCCTCCATGGCCCAAAGCCCTTTGAAAATCCCACATTACAGCATAGTTGAGTAGTTTCCTGGTGATTTATCTGTTTTCACAACTACTGGGGGTTGAGATGGTATACTGTTAATCTTTGCCATCTATCATAGCACCCAGCATAGAGCAGAGCCCAGTAAAGCTTACTGAGTGAAGGAATGAGTACTGTGATTGATGTTTGAATGGGGTGCAGAGGAGGAGCATGGAAGGGGTCAGAAGAAGTCTGATGGAGGATGATACCTGAGCAAGATCTTGTTGGACAGGCAAGATTTATCCAGGCAGATAAAAAGGGTAAGAGCTTTCCAGAAACAGAGAAGTGCATGGACAAAGCACAGAAGCATGACAGAGAAAGGTGCATTGGGGAAACTTCATATACTTATGTAGCACTGAAACACAGGATTCCAGAGTATGGTAGTACAAGATGATGCTGGGCTGTGTGTGCCATCAAAAAATTTGGCCTTTATGCTGTACAAACTGGGTAACCATTGAAGAATTTAAGGCAGAGGATCCATTTGATCAGATTGTGGCATGGGATTGGTGTCTGGGACCTACTACTATCTGATTACTTTCTGTTCTTTCCATCCTCTCAGCCTGTTCTCCTTTCTTATGTCTTCTTGAACATGTTCTTTCCTTTCGTACAGTTTCTGTTTACATTTTTGTTGACCCAGAATGCCAGAGAATCATGAATTAAGCTAGATCATCCCAACAACACCAACTGGGATTCAGTAGGATAAAAATCCATTCTGACATGGTCAAAAACACTAACGGGCACCCCTTCTCAACATGAGGGCTCTGAAAATGAGACAAATGCTCCAAAAATGAGGCATGGATTGTATTTCCATGCTGACAAAAGAAACACATTTGTCACTTGCTTAAAATAATTATTTACCTGAGTGTGTCTCTGGCAACACTAAGACTTTCTGATGATCAATGAACTTTTTAAATTGTAATACAATTCTTCTCATCTCTCCTTTTTCAGTGAATAATACACACAATATCCATGGAATAGCATGGCTCATAAAGTTATTCTAAGGTGATGGTTGCCAAACTCAAAGTCCCAGACTTCTCTCTGAGGATTAAGGTTTGGGTTAAGGTTTAAGCTTAGAGTTGGGGTTGAGGGTCAAGGTTTAATATTAGGATCAAGATTGCCTTTTTAAGGAACATATTTTAGAATGATTATAATCTGAGCCACTTAAAAGGTCTAAAGAACAGGACCCAAAATTCAAGAGGTTAGGTAGAAACCATAAATGAAACCAAGAATGAAAGGGTACCTGGGGAGCTAATAATTGATCAAGCCTGAAGATATTTTTGGGAATGAGGATTAATACCTTTCCACTAGAGCAGGTGTCCAAAAAAAAAATTTCTGGGAAGGACCAGGACCAGATAACAAATATAAACAGCTTTGCAGGCTACCTACAGTCTCTGTCACAGCTACTCAGTTCTGTTGCTCAAGAGCAAAAGCATTCACAGGCTATGCATGTACGAATAAGTAGGGCTGTGTGTCGATAAAATTCTGTTTAGAAAAATAGGCAGCAAGCAAAATTTGGCCCTTGTACTAGGGTCTTTCAGAGCATGTTTAATGATAGACTATAAGAGGATAATCTTCTGAGAACTGAACCAGTATAGAGAGATGCAGAATGGAGATACTGGAGAGCAAGATCAAGACTGCAGTATTATTAGAAAGCCTAGATCCAACCACACCTGAAAACTAATTCCCCTGATATCTTCATTTACAGGTTCATCCTCCTTATCTGCAGTTTCACTTTTCATGGTTCCAGTTACCCATGGTCATCCACGGACCAAAAGCAGATGATCCTCTTTCTGACCTATCATCAGAATTTCAAAAATACCCTAAACATTATGTCACAAGACCTACATCATTGACCTTAGTTCATCTTATCATGTAGGCATTTAAACATCTCGCATCATGACAAGAAGAAGGGTGGGTATAGGACACTAAGATATTTTGAGAGAGAGAAATCCACTCATAAAACTTTTATAACAACATATTATTATAATTATTCTATTTTATTACTAATAATTATTATAGTAATCTCTTACTATGTCTAATTTATAAATTAAACTTTATCATAGGTGTGTATCCATAGGAAAAATCGCAGTGTATGTAGGTTATTTCAGGCGTTTACTGAGGATCTTAGAACATACCCCATGAACAGAAGAAGATTGCTATATATGAAATAAATTGTATTTTTTTATGCAGTATGAGTTAGGTTTCTATCCATGGTCTCTATCCAGAAAAGTCCTCATTGACACACAAGATGTCAGAAGAAAAAAAAAATCTGGTCTTATCCCAAATCTTCTGACTCCCATTCCAGTGCTCTTTCTTTCCAGGCAGAAATGAATGCCCTAGTTGAGATATCTGTTGTCCTGGCCAAAGATCAATGTTGCCTATATGGGCTGAATTTTGCTCTAATAAACCCCTATTTCTTGGAGTATCATCAAAGGAAACCATGTGCCTAAGAAATGCTGCCCCTGGATGTGGAAAGTTGACAGAACAGCCCTGGAGGGCCAGATGGATTCCAGACAGCTGTGACTTGATGGAGGCGCTCCATTTGGCAGGGCCAAGGAGAGCCCAGCATGAACAGCATCAATTAGCAACCTCTTTTGAGAGAAGACAATTATAGCACATCACTGCAATCAAGCTTCATGCAGCCACTACAAATAATAGTTATAAAGTCTCTGTAGCAACACGCAGACATGTTTGATATGATTTTAAAAGAGAATAGCAGAATATACTAGAATTCTCATTCATTGCTCAAGAATTTATGAATTGGTACAAACGCAATTTTGCCACATGTTTCAAAAAGCTTTAAAATAAAAAACCTCATGGCTTTTTTTTTCCTCATGGCTTTTGATTCAGTAATTATCCTCATCTCCTCTAAGAATCTACCTCAAGAAAATAATTGGAAATGCAAACATGGATTTTTGTGTAAAGATGTTCATCACAGCATTATTTATAATGGAGATAAAATAGTGCCCAAATGCCAAAGGTAGGAAATTGATAAAATACATGGCAGTGTGGAGCCACAGGAGGAAACATGATGACCGCTGTCAAAATTATGATTAAGAAAAATCTCCGGGATGCCCGGGTGGCTCAGCAGTTGAGAGTCTGCCTTTGCTCAGGGTGTGATCCTGGAGTCCCGGGATTTTTTTTTTTTCTTGGCTTTTAAAAGGATATTATATATTATTTATTTTATTTTTTTATTTTTATTTACTTTTTTAATAATAAATTTATTTTTTATTGGTGTTCAATTTGCCAATATACAGAATAACACCCAGTGCTCATCCCGTCAAGTGCCCCCCTCAGTGCCTGCCACCCAGTCACCCCCACCCCCCCCTTCTCCCCTTCTACCACCCCTAGGTCGTTTCCCAGAGTTAGGAGTCTTCCATGTTCTGTTTCCCTTTCTGATATTTCCTACCCATTTCTTCTCCCTTCCCGGGATTGAGTCCCACATGGGGCTCCCAGCAAGGAGCCTGCCTGTCCTTCTGTCTATGTCTCTGCCAATCTCTCTCTGTGTCTCTCATGAGTGGATAAATAAAATCTTTAAAAAAAACATCTCCAATGCCACAGGAAAATATTTATACTAACATGATAACCAGTAAAAGTTTTCATTTTTACTTACCTGAATATGGTGATGAAGTATCTGAGTTGGTGGATGCAGGGCTCCTCTTAGGGGTTTATTTGCATGAGGATGCTTTTCTGGGGCTAAGAAGTAAGAAGAGGTGGTAGGAGGATTCCTAGAGAGAGAAGAAACCAAGAGCAATTAAAAGAATGTAACAAGGGGCATCTGGGTGGCTCAGTCAGCTAAGCACTTGCTTTCAGCTTAGGTCATGATATCAGGGTCCTGGGATCAAGTCCCACATTGGCTCCTTGCTAAGCAGGGAGTCTGCTTCTCCCTCTCCCTCCACCCCTCCTCCTGCTTATGCTCGCTCTCTCAAATAAATAATATTTTTAAAAGGATGTAACAGTGAATCTGCATCTGGTCCTCAGAGTGATATTTTTGAGGCCTCCATGGACGAGAAGTTCTAGGCAGAATTGAAGGATCATAAATGTTGCTTGGGGGGGGGGGACTCTTTTTCCCCCAGATGATATACCATGCCTTTGACAGATGTTCTCAAAGCACTTTATGTTTCTCCTACAAAACACATAATAGACACTGTCAGCATATATTAAGATGATGTGCCATCCTCACTCACCAGTCCTGTCTGGTAGCCACTTTAAAGAGCACGTGGCTATTTAAAGTTAAGTGTAAATTAATTCAACTAAAACAAAAATCTATTTCATGGTCACACCAGTCATGTTTTAAAGGGATGAAACAGATACGAAACATTTCCCTCAGCACAGTCTTATTGGACAATGCTGTCCTAGCTATGATTCTAGGTCTTTCTCATATGCCATCCCTAGTTCTTAGAGTCTCGCTTATTACAGTGCTTCATAAACATTTTCTGAATGAATACAGTAATGAGATGTCTTCATTAAAAGTAGGACCCTGGGGCACCTGGATGGCTCAGTCAGTTGAGTATCTGACTTTTGATTTCAGCTCAGGTTGTGGTCTCAGAGTCCTGGGATCCAGCCCCACATTGCTCTCCATGCTCAGGATTGTGTCTGCCTGAGATTCTCTCCTTCTTCCTTTTGCCCCTCCCCCCACTCATGTGCTCTTGCTCTCTCTCTAAATAAACAAATGAATGAATACAATCTTTATTAAAAACAAGTAGGACCTAACATAGCAAAAGACATAAAATCACACATCCTCCTAGATTTGTTCCTTTTTCTAACAAAAACTAGTTATGAATACATTTACTTGGTAAGCAATAAATAGAAGTAATGAGAAAAGAGCTCTGAACTCAGAGTAGACATCAAGGCACATGGCATCAGCCCTGGCAGCAAAGAGGTCTTGATGACACAGATCACATCCAACTTCACAGGACTAAATCTGAACTGGAAGCAGCATATCTCTGTCACTGAGGCCAGGGTGCTGGGGATGACAGAGCTGAGGACCTGACAAGTAGCTAGTCCATGCTCTCTTCACCACTGATATATTTTCCAGAGCTAAAAGAGATAAAGGTTAAAATCTTAATCATATATAGGGACATAACCCCTGTATGTTCCTGACTGCTACAAAAAAGGAAAAGGAAAAGGAAGAAAAAAGAAAAAAAAAAAGAAAAGCCAACAAGAACCTCAATGTGGAGAGGCAAGAAATTGTACTCTTATACTCCCTTACCTTCAGGAGATACTTAGATAAATGGTGATTTAACAGGTGATTTAACTCTCAGTCTTGGAGGGCTGGTACCTTGTAAGTAACACTCACTCATTCATTAACAAATGTTTACTGGGCATCTACTGAGTGACAGGCAATTTTTAGGCACCAGAGATATATCAGTGAACAAAAGAGAAACAGACAAAAATGTCTGTGTTCCTGAAGCTGACCTGCCAGGCAAGGTTTTAACATTGGCCGAATATTAGAATCATCTGAGGAGTTTTGAAAACTCCCATTACTTAGGCCACACACCGTCACACAGACACACACACAGAGATTCTGATTACAGTGATCCAAGATAAGAACTAGGAACAGGTAACTTCCCAGGTGGACCCAGTGAGCAGTCACCTGGCGAAACTGAGAACCACTGTTCTGAACCAGGGGTTCTCAATTTGTGGTCCCAAGACCAGCAGCAGCAGCAGCATCTCCTTGGTGCTTGTTAGAATACAAGTTCTCAGGCCTCTCTCCAGATGTACACAATCAAAAAATCTGGGCATAGGGCCCAGCAAGCTGTGTTTTAACAATCTCACCTGGTGATTCAGATGCCCACAAAAGTCACAAAAGTCAGCAACCACTGCTCTCAGCAAAATTAACTAAGGAGATAAGTTTTTAAAGATAGAGGAATCTTGCCCTCCATCTTTTCCTAATCAGAAGACAGGAATCACAAGAGCAGCCTCCTCAAGTTGGTACCTGACTGCCACGCCAGGTGGCAGTTTTTAGACGCTCCCACCAGCTGCTCAAGGCACTACGTTGCTAACTGGGGTTCCTCTCCCCACCCAGTTCCCTAGTTAGCAACCCACCCCCCCAAACTGCCAATGAGGCTGGCACAGACATCCTTTGGCTGACTCTCCATGATAGACTGCAGATGCAATTGGCCCCCACAGCCATCTGATGTCCTTATCTCCCACACTCTCACATACACAGGCCTGCCTCACTGTGGCACACATTTTACACACATACAGCATTTAACACAACACATGTAAACACATTCACCCTCTATGGCAAATATCACACACACACAAGCATGCATGGTCAAGCATGCACTCACATCTTATGTTGTTCTACACACACACTGAACTCATTTTACCAGTGATTCTCAAATTTGTCTGCATATTGGCCTCACTTGCAAGCTTTAAAAAATACTGATGCCCAGACCACAACCCACACAAATTAAACCAGCAACTCTGGAGTTCCAACCCAGGTATCTGAGTTTTTTAAACTACCAATGTGGTTTCAATGGACAGCCAAGGTTGAAAAGTCCTGTTCTATGCCATGACTAACAGAAAGAGGAAGAGAGTCACAGCTTCTTTCAGAAAAGAGACAAGAGGGGGATCCCTGGGTAGCTCAGCAGTTTGGCGCCTGCCTTTGGCCCAGGGTGTGATCCTGGAGTCCTGGGATCGAGTCCCGAGTCGGGCTCCCGGCATGGAGCCTGCTTCTCCCTCTCCCTCTGCCTATGTCTCTGCCCCCGCCCCCTCTCTCTCTATCATAAATAAATAAATCTTTAAAAAGAAAAGAGACAAGATCCATGGAGGAAAGTGGAATTGACAGACTTCCAGAGGTCTCCTGAGAATCCTTTCAATCCTGATTACCTGCACCACACATCCAGTGTTACTTTTTTCCCCTTGCTGTATGCCCATTAGTTGAAGACCACCAGGAACACACTTTGTCAAACAATGTTGGGTTTACTGGCCCATCATAATGAGGGCAATGGCCCACCAAGGAGAAAATGCCATGAGGCACCTTAGTAAGAGAGTATTAGCAAGAACTTATTATAGGATTTTAAATAGTATGTGCTCTGGGAGAAGTTGCAAGGGAACAGGACTTCACTCTGGATTGGGTATGTCAGGAATTGAGGATGATAATTGTATGATTGGGTGTCCTAATGAATCTTATCTAGTGGTCAAGAGAAATTAAGTAGATAAGGAAGCAGAAGTCACTCCCATAAGCCAGGAAATAGGATGCCTGGCCATTTCTAAGGTTTTGACAGTGGTCTTATATGATGTTGGTCATTTGTGCCACTGCCAGTGTTCCCCAGAGGAGCAGCAAGGGCCAGCTGTGAATGTGAGGTCTAGTGCTGGTTTTCTCTTTCTTATCTCTCCTTCATTCTCCATGTTGACTCTGTATTGTCTCTTGCATCTTACATGTGTCTGCTTATTTCCCTAGAAAATAACCCTCACCTTCTCAGTCACCTCTCTGAGACATAGCACATATAATACTGGCTGGATGTGTAGACAAGAGAGCCTTCACATTCTGAAAAGTACACTCGTTTAGATTTGGAATCAGAAAATCTAACTTTTTTTTATTGGAGTTCAATTTGCCAACATATAGCATAACACCTAGTGCTCATCCCATCAAGTGCCCCCCTCAGTACCCGTCACCCAGTCACCCCCACCCCCCACCCACCTCCCTTTCTACCACCCCTTGTTCGTTTCTCAGAGTTAGGAGTCTCTCATGTTCTGTCTCCCTCTCTGATATTTCCCACTCATTTTTTCTCCTTTCCCCTTTATTCCCTTTCACTATTTTTTATATTCCCCAAACGAATGAGACCATATAATGTTTGTCCTCTGACTGACTTATTTCACTCAGCATAATACCCTCCAGTTCCATCCACGTTGAAGCAAATGGTGGGTATTTGTCATTTCTGATGGCTGAGTAGTATTCCATTGTATACATAGACCACATCTTCCTTACCCATTCATCTTTCGATGGACACTGGCTTCTTCCATAGTTTGGCTATTGTGGACATTGCTGCTATAAACTTTTAATTCCTACTTTCTACTTGTTAGTATACAACCTTGCAAGTGGCTTAACTTCTGAGTTCCTCTGACTGAAGGTAAAAGGCCCCATCTTCCCCACTGGGTTTCTGGTGGCAGCAGATGAGACAACTCTGAGAGCACAAGAGGGTGGCAAAGTAGTAGATTCTCATGAAAAGGACATAGGGTAGGTAACTGGAGTGGAGAGATGATCGGTTTGACCAATACCTTGGTCAAGGATCAAAAAAGACAATTGAATTACCAGATGGAACTCCAGTCACCTAAGTGACCCATCAGTTCTTAAAAACAGGTTTCAATGTAAGCAACCAGACAAGGAACTTGCTTAGAATGCTATGCCTCAACATTTTCTGAGTGCTTAGTATGTGTTAGGCATTATGATACAGAAGTGGAAAAAATAACTTTCTTTTTTCTAAGATTTTATTTATTTCAGAGAAACAGTGAGCAAGAGAGTGTGTGTAAGCAAGGGGAGGGGAAGAAGCAGCAGCAGACTCCCACTAGCGGGGAGCTCCATCATGACCCGAGCTGAAGGCTAGATACTTAACTGACTGAGCCACCCTGGTGCCCCCAAAATACACTTAATTTCCATAGATGCTCCTAGTCTATTGGGAGAAAGACATAAATAAAGCAACTGCAATTCAGCATAATAATAATAATTTTAAAAAGTACTTGTAAGGTACAGTATAGCATAGTGCAGGGAGGAGTTAATACTATCAGGGGTTGGGGAGGAGTGACAGGAAGATCTTAGGGAAAACTGCACAAAAAGGATAATGCTTCACCTGAGTTTTCCCAGGATGAGCAGGAGCCTGCCAGGCAGATAGAGAGGAAGTGATCAGTATCAGGTGCAAAGATACAAGAGTGTAAAATACTCTGATGTGTTCTGGGATCTTGAAACACATTCATAAATAAGTCATCAAGGGGCCATCATATCAACTATTACATCCCCGGGCCATAATAAATTGTCTAGGGCATTATATTTACTTACAAATGGAGGGAGCAATTAATGAACACTAGAGCTGCTCCTGTCAGAGATTTCAGCCACTGTGATAGAATTCCAACCATTTACAAATGTTTATATATGGTATAGGCTTGTTTTATAGGTAAAGGTACATTCTATTTTCACTCTTCTTGTCCCATGTGTAAAACTCTTTGGAATTATCTATATGCTTAACTGGTTTCAGTGCTCAAAACCAGTTTTTTTTTAAAACAAAAATTGCACCAATATTGAGATTTTTTATTATTATCATTCAGTCTTTAGTTAGCTGCTGTCTTCAAATAATTTATTCAGGAAGGGTCTGACCCAAGGGCACAAGATTCCCTCCCTAGACTCTTCTGAGTTTGGCTTCTAGAAAGTCAAGTTTAGTTAGCTATCTGTAATGTAACAGGCCATGAGAGAGCCCTGGGCCCTTCCCACGGACCTCGCTTTTATAGCAGAGACTCAGAAGCGAATTCTAGGAGTAGCTGCCAAGAGAGCTTTGGGCTTCACAAACCATGTGAGTGGCCATCTCCTGGGTAATCAAAACTGAAAGTGACCTATCTGGCCAAATTTACTGGGTGGAAAGACCATCTTTTAGGGTATACTACATACAGATTAGAGGAGTGGGTACACTTCTACTAGGCCTCTGCTCACTAATAGAACAAATGTCTCTTCTGGGTGGATGAGGCAGTGGTGAAAACAGTTGCCCCAAGACATCTAAGGTCCCAATGAAATCATTTCATGAAATTGGAGCATGAGAAAAAAGCTATGGTCTAAATATTATTTTACTTTTTTAAGACTTTATTTATTTATTTATTTATTTATTTATTTATTTATTTGAGAGAGAGACAGTGTGTGTGAGCTGGAGGGAAAGGGAGAAGGAGAATCTGAAGCAGACTCCATGCTGAGCAAGGAGTCTGATTATCATGATATCATGACCTGAGCCAAAACCAAGAGCTGGCCACTTAACAGACTAAGCCACTTAGGCACCCCAAAATAATGTATTATTTTATACCCAAATTGAAATTGGCATGTTAACTAAATTAAATGTAATTAGACATTTGACTTATTTATCTCCATCTCTAGAAATTGATATTTAAGTTGGCAAGGGAAAAAAAGCATTTGTCTCATTAAGAAAATGAAAGTCACTGTATTTTCAGGGATACAGAAATATTTAATACTCGGCACTGTGAAGAGGACCTGGGGAAGACCCAGGGAGGATCAGGAAGGAGGATGAGTGGCTTTAAGCCCCTGGTGCTGTCTCCATGTACCACCTACACGGAAGACTTAACATTCCTGGTCTCAGCTTCTCCTCTATGACCTTTCCTCTACCTCTTTCCATAAAAACTTCAATGTCCAAGACTCTGTGTCTTTAATTATTTTTTCTTTTTTACTTTTTTACATCAATATCATGGAGGTATAATTAATGTAAAATAAGATGTATTCATTTTAAGTGTATAGCCTGATGAGTTTAGACAAATGCATGTGCCCTTTTAACCCCCATCCCAATCAAATATGAAACCGTAAAGAGTGTCTTCATGCCCTTTCATGGTCAGTCCTTTCTGTCATTGCAGTCATTTCCCCATTCTAGGAATTAATATGAATGGAATCAAACAGTATATGCTGCTCTGTGTCTGGCTCTTCTGACTCAGAGTGATGTTTCTGAGATTCACCCATGTTGTTGCATGTACTGGCAGTTTATCTTTTTCATGGCTGAGGAGTATTCCATTATACAAATCCACTTCTATTCATTTATCCATTCATATGGTAAAAGGCATTTGGGTTTTTCTCTTTTTTGAATATTACACATAAAATGTCTGTGAACATCCAAAGTCCTCTGCTTCCTTTGTCCAATGTTGGAAAACAGTTATTTCACATAATATCAGGTTGTCTGATACCCTATAGTGGCTCCGTTATGGGCGGGAGCACAACAGAATCATCTTTAAATCCCGCCAATAGATTTGCCTTCCTGCCCCTGATCTGCTATCCTCATCCTCCTTGGGAATGTGCTATTTGACTCTACCCTAAGACACCCCTGCTTGCAAAAAGTTTCCCATTTGCCATGCTACTGCCTTGAAAATGGAAGACAGGTATCTATCAATCAGGTTTGGTAACTAGGTTAACTTCACCAGTGACAAGTCATGTCGATGGCACATACTCCCAACATGATGCATGAGAAGGACAATTCTTTCTGTGGTATCCTTCCCCAAAACCTGTATGACTAGTCTAACCAGAAGCCCAAACTGATGGACAGTCTACAGAACACCTGACCAGTACTCTTCAAAACTGTCAAGAAACAGAAAGACTAAGAAACTGTCATTGGACCAAAGGAGACTCAGAAAACATGACAACAAAATGTAATGTGATCTCCTGGACTGGATCCTGGAACAGAAAAAGGATACAAATGGAAAAACTGGCAAGATCTGAATAAAGTCTGAAGTTTGGTTAATAGTGATGCACCTATGTTAGGTTCTTAGTTTTGGCCGATGTACCATGATAATATAAAGTTTTAACAATACAGGAATCTGGGTAAGGGGTATACAGGAACAATCTATGCCATCTTTACAAATTTTCAGCAAATATAAAATGATTCTCCCCACCTCCAAGTTGTTTGAAATGTTAGACTTTAACATTTTGGGCACATAAGGGCCATCCAAGCTAACCCTGCTGTGCCGTCCACTACACCTGCATTTCCTGGGAGAGGCAGGCTAACCTCTGTGTATTTACACATCTTATTCTACCTCATTTCCCTTTTGTGTAGATCTGCCTGGGATTTATGATTATTTAACTGCTATCTCATTGGTATTGCCAAAAATCCTTATTGGGGCTTTTCTGCACAGACTGGCCAATAAACTGCCCCAACAAGGAGAGGTCTAAGCCGAGAAAAGATGTGTTGTAATGCACATTGAAGTTCAACTATCTCCAGGAAGAAGGTAAAGCCAGAAGGGGACATGGACCACCCAAAGCTCCATGGGCAGCAATATGCCAATGTCCTGCCTCTTCTATTACTTCCTCTCTTCCCCTGGAATGTAAAGCTCCCTGGTGTGGGCGAGGCAGCCGTCTTACAAACCCAGTGCTGGGCTCCAGTTTTATTTCCCAGGGTTAACGATCTAAATAAATCTGCCCTGCCTTACCTCTGCTAAGCTGCTTAGAAATGATGCTTTATAGTCAACATAGATCAGATTGGTACTTTCTCCCTTTGAAAGTTGCCGTCAGAAGTTCTCACTCTACCTAATGAACCAATATTAGTTTAACAACATGTTGTTAGTTAAAAACAGAGTTTTATGCAAGTTTTTTTTTCCCTAGGGTGGGGGAGAAAGGAATACTCTACTTGCAAAGCCCCCAAAGCAGAATAATAGTCCCAGAATTTATAGGCCTCCCTTAATGGATATGGTGAAATATCTTTTAAGGGTGTCCTTCCCTTAGGGATCTCACTCTTCCTTCAAGCAAGATCTGACCACAGATAACTTTCTATAGCCCAGGCCATTTAGCTTTCATGTGTGGAAGAAAACCTTTCATTCTGGGTTCTCAATTGGTTTTTCAACCCAAACCATTTTCCTGGTAAGTCAATGTGAATTGTGTGCCCATGAAAACAAAAGCCACATCTCCTGGTGGTTCCAGCTTCCAGAGCTAGGGAAGTATTTTTGTTTGGGTTCCTCTAGAAGCAAATCCTGAAATTAAGGATTCAAATGAAAATAATTTATTAAGAGGTGATCCAAGGACACATGAGTAGGGTGAAGAGAAGTGAGACAGGGAGGGGAAGAAAACCAACATGAAGGGTGTGTTACCAGGCAAATTACCATTGCAGGAAACTGGGGCTTAGCCATACTGGCATGCTCCGGGACCATGGTGGAATATGCACTATTGAGTCACCCAAAAGGGCTGGAAATTGTTCCCTAACTTTCAATTATCATAGGTTGGTGCCTATGAGAGGTGTCCCACTCCTTCCAATTTCTCATGAGCATGGGCAAAGTAGGCTCCAGGGACCATAAAGACCCTTTGAGCAAAGAGACCCAGGTGCCAACAGCTGGAAGTTAGGCCAACTTCCACAGAAAGAGTGAGAGCAGAAGGGATGTGGGTGGGACACCAGGGCACCTGCAAAAACAGTCAGTCAAAGCAGAAGTGGAGATGGAGCCCAGCCTTTCAGCCCTCTAGCCATGTTGGGGAAATCCCATTTCTGCCCTTGGCAGCAAGACACATTTTCAAATATGGCAGGCAGGTAGTCCAGCTCCAGAAAGTGTTAGGCTGAATGCAGTGTGCAGTGCTGTGGCTTCCCTTTCTCACTTTATGTGGTCCTAGGAAATGGCACAGTAGAAAGATGACTGAGCCAACGGGTCTGATTCTGCCAGTATTGGTGACCTTGGGAAAGCTGCTTAACCACTCTAAAACTCAGTTTCCTCCACCTGTGAAGTGGGGCTAAGAAGTATCTCATTAATACCTGAATGAAAGTTAATATTATTTGAAGTTTGTAATTGAGAAAACTGGGGCATCTGGTGTTAATGAGAGAATTAGATGAGATAATATATTCATAAGGTAAATAGCCTACAAAGATAGTGTTAATAAAAACTTCATAAGAGAAGCCTTTTCAAGACCATCTTTTGGAGGATGGTTCCAAAAATACAGTCATCCCAAGGCTGTCCTTGGGTATTTAGGGTATTGTCATCAATGTATGAGAATGGACACTAGCTGTAAAGAGCTTAAAAAAAAAACATAAACACCAAATGTAACCCATTGTTCTTGTTTGGATCCTGTTTTTTTTTTCTTTAAGATTTATAAAAAAAAAAAAGATTTATTTATTTATTTGAGGGGGGCAGGCAGAGGGAGAGAGAGAATCTCAAGCCCGCTCCCTCTGAGCACAGAGCCCGACTTAGGGCTTGGCTTGATCCCAGGATCCTGAGATCATGATCTGAGCTGAAATCAAGTGTCAGATGCTTAACTGAGCCAGCCAGGTGCCCCTGGATCTTGGTTTTTAAAAGAACAGTTATGCAATTTGAGACAATTGCAGGTATTTAAATATGGACAAACTTAATAGATGATATTAAAGAACTTAATTTTGTTAGGTGTGATAATGGTATTGTGGTTACTTAGGAAAATGATCTTATTCTTTGGAGATGCAAAGTTACAAATTTAGGGGTAAAGTGTTGTGTCTATATTTACTTTAAAATGACTGAGTAAACTATGGCAAAATGCTAATGCTAAGGGATAGCTATATGTATATCTATTATATTTTCTATTCTTCTATAGGTTTGAAAAGTTTAATAATAAAAACTTCCCAATGTTTTTAGGCATTTTTTAAATAAACATTTCAAGCATCAGAAAACTAGATAGTGTACTTTGGATTTATCTATGCTGTTATATAGCAAACCCCAGTTCATTTATGTAATTGAAATTTTTATTGTGATCATTGTAGATTCACACGCAGGTATAAGAAATAATCCAGAAAGCCCCTACATACACTCTTACCAATTTTCCCCAATGGTAACATTTTGCAAAACTACAGTCTAATATCATTCATAATCAGGTATTGATAGCAATGACATCTACTGATCTTATTCAGATATCCCCATTTTTTATCTATTTGTGCATATTTAGCTGTATGAAAATTTATCTCACATGTGTGGGTACCTGTTTCCACCACCACATCAAGATACAGAACATTTCCATCACCCCAAGGATCCCTCATGTTGGCCTTTCATAACTATACCCACCTTGTTCCCCAATCACACCCCTCCCCATCATTAAGCCTTGGCTCCTCCCATTCTAAACTTACATCATTTCAAAAATGTTTTATAAATAGAGTCATATGATATATAAGCTAAAAAATCAACATGCCGTCAGAGGTAAAAGTGAACCAGGAACCAGAAAAACTGGGTTTGAGTCCAAGTTCTGCCACCAGGTAGATGTATTTCTTAGGTATATGCCAATTTATCTCAGCTTCTGTTTCTTTAACTGTAAAACCAAGTGGCCACTTGCCTTCCAGGGTACAAGGCTTGGACCAGGAGGCAAGAGTGTCCCCTTGGCAAGAGCCCCGGTGTGAATCGTGGCTCCTGGAGTTAAGCAGGGCACTATCTCTACCCTGCTTCCAGGCTGCCATCCTTCCTCATTTTAAATGAATATGCTGGCATTTGGGGGTTTTCTCCATTTCTGCAACCCTGCTTGAATCAAGCTCTCTCCTCTATACCTGAGAGAATATTCTGCTCTCCTGTGCTGATGCTGAAAGCTTCTAAGCCTGAGAGGTCCTGGATCATACATGATAAATCCATCCCCAAAATAAAAGCCACCTTTTGAGGCCCCTTGTCAGATAGTTAAAACTCTTCTGGTGACACCCTGACTTTACTGCCAACTCATCTTACACTTGAACAGACGGTTTGAGCTTTTCAGGGTCTGCATTTCACCTACGAAAAGAGGATATGCAACAATTGGAATTCCGTGCAACCAAAATAAGATGGATGGCTGCAGGCACAGAATGCTTTGCATTCTTACCATTTAAATACGTGACACACCGAACCTCTCTCTTTAGCCAAAGTGTGACTCCAACGTCACCTGATTTATGTCCAATTATTTATTCTGTGGTAATGCCTTCTCCAATTATGGATAGATAATTGCAGAAGAGGAAATGAAACCCAACATGCCGGGCTAATGTGAGATCATTTTATGGGTAAATTCCTGGCTTAGAAACACTTGCTGAAATGGGGCACAGGTGATTTAGTACAATGAAATCAGGGAGACAGGGCCCCCTTTAATTAGCTCCTTAACTTATTTAATGATGCATCATGGATCCTGAAAGCTGTTATTGTTTAAGGGCTTAATGTGCCATACAATTCAGGGAAAGTAGCCTGGGAAGCAAAAAGGGAAAATGCTGACTTCTCACCCAAGATCCCCGTGAGCCCTGCTCAGCACCACTCGCAGTCCTGGTGATGCTTAATTTGCTTTCTTTCTCCCTTCTGTGCCTCAGATGTTAGTGGAAAGATCCTCTAAGTAACTTCATGCTGCCATTAGCCTCAAAAGTCTACTTTACAACTTTGCCACTATGTGCATTTCTACTTCCTTCTTCGGCACATCCATAACCGACAATGAGGAAATCACTTTTTCCTCTGAAGTCATCCTTCGTCTTGGGTTAAAAAAAAAAAATCAGAGTCCAAAAGAGATGAGCAAGAAATATAATTATTTTTCTAAAACTGAACTTTTTATTCCCAGAGCTCATTTCACAGGAAGCGTCCCAGGAACTTTAGAGTTCTCCTTCCCCTGAGGTTACCAGGTCACCTCCAGGCATGGATGGCTTCCCCCCTCTGTGGAGTGGCAACATGCATCTCACCCTAGTTTTCTGGGTGAGCACTCAGGGATAAAATGCAGCCCTCCTACCAGAGCAGGCAGGCACTCTAGATGTGGAGTGCCTGGAGTCAGGCTTTCACTGTTTCCTCTCTGAGCCTGGCTGTGTTGCTGGCAGTGCCCCCATTCCATACATTTTTCCAAGTTCAGCTTCTCCTTGTATCCATTCCTCTTCTCATTCAAGCTAGGCACCTTTGGATGGCCTTTTCTACATGAACCGAAATGCTGGAGATCACTGATGACAGAGTTTGAAACATGGAAGGAGAACTCAGAAAGAATTTGGCACTACTCCCTGTCCTTTGCAGTCAGGAGTGGGGGGTTGAGTACGATCACAAAAAAGAACACAAGAGAGTTTTCTGAGGCAATGGAAGTGTTCTGTACCCTGGCTATGGTAGTGGTTTTAAGAATACATACCTGTGTTAGAGTCTGTAGAACCTAGACACACACACAAATTACTTTTACTATATGACAATTTAAAAAAACAAAATTAACTTCAAAAATCTAGAACTGGGGTACTGGGTAGTTCAGTGGTTGAGCATCTGCCTTTGGCTCAGGTTGTGATTCCAGGGTCCTGGGATCAAGTCCCACATCAGGCTTCCTACAGGGAGCCTACTTCTCCTTCTGCCTGTGTCTCTGCCTCTCTCTGTGTGTCTCATGAATAAATAAATAAAATCATAAAAAGAAAAAAAAAAACAGAACTACCAAGTTTGAGGTTTGAGATCCCAATGTTGGTCTCCTGACTCCTATAAAACTACTCCCCAGAACAACAACTTAATTGGCAAAGCAGGTCCAGACGGCAAGGATGCATATATGTGTGACACGAAATGGAGCACAGGTGATTTCATACAATTATATCTACAGGACATCATATAGATGATATATATGTGTGTGTCCCTTCCATCTGGATCTGCTTTGTATATATAGTATATATATTCTTCTCCCAAGAGCTTAGCATAGTGTCTGGTATGCAACTGGAGACATAAATATTTGTTAATGAAAATGAACGAGCAATGTGCATACAGAAAGCACCATGAAAGAATGCAAGTGAGATGCCAGGGATGCAAGTGGAGACAACTTGAACTTCCAGCTGCCAGCACTCTCTCTACCTGCTTACTTGCTTCATGCTCCTGCCAGGTGGGGGCTTGGCTAATTATCTGTGCTCATAAAAAATCAGTGCTATGGGAAGCTGTCATTTTTCTGCCTGTCAGTTGGGAGGCTTTCAAATCACCCATAGTGGTTTTTACTCTGACCTTAAGCTCCATGTACATATATGGCCTACAGTTTCAACATCCTGATTTCAGTGCTTTCCAGGTGCCTCAAACTCCACATGGCCAAAATGGAACAGATGAGTGCCTATCCATCCTCCTCCATCCTCCAGCTAAAATTCCAAGCAAAAGCCAAACGTCTCTATCCCATTTCTGTAAATGGCACCACCTTGCCTGCAGCCACTTAAGCCAAAAACTAAAATGTCACTCCTGATTCTTCCCATTCCTTCATCCTCCCATTGCCAATCCATCCACTCCATCAACCGTGTCATCTCTCTCCGATCTCTGCCCTCCCCTTATCACTCCCCTCCTGGTTGTCACCTCTCACCTAGAGAACTCCCAGCTTCCACACTTGCCCTGCTGCAGGCCATTCTCTGCAGAAGGAACTGGTCTTTAAAATGAAAATCACAACATGCCAACAAAACCTACAGTGCTTCCCTTCATGCTCAGAATACACACCAGTGGCAGGCCCTCTGTGGTCTGACCCCTGGCCTCTCTCCCATCCCATCTCTCTGCACTGGCCCTCTCTCTCATACTCCAGCCACTTTAGCCTCTGAACTGTGTATCAACTATGTCAATCTCATTCTTCGGGGTCCCTACCCTGACTGGTCTTTGGCCTGTACTACTCTTCCCCTGAACTGCGGAGGGCTGCCTCTTTACCTGCAGGTTGCTTCGGATTTGAACTCTTCAGATAAGACTTCTTTTAACCACCCAACCTGAAAGAGCCTCTTTTTTATGAAGAGTGTTTATTATTTTCATCATAGATCTGGATATTCTCATTTATAAAGATAAATTGTCTATTGTCTTCCTCTGGGATTTGAGGTTCTTTGTTATGTTATTCTCTGTGACACCTTCTTTCCAAGAACAGATCACATAGTAGGTTTGCAGCAAATGTTTGATGAATGAATCAATTGGGAAGGAAATGCAAGCAAAGCACGCAAAAAAAAAAAAAAAAAAAAAAAGTAATTGGGATATCCACAGAGAAATTCTCAAAGACTCCACAAGCTGGTTGACACATTCTGGGGGATATATTTAAAAGAACAATTGCTAAGGCACAAAAGACTTCAGTAAAAAACCATAGCCCAGGGGCAAGAATTCCCTTCTCTTTGTATGCTGTAACTTCAACACTCAACATTTAGGAGCTTCTTCCTTCGGCTAGGAGGACACCTTCTCTGAGGGTAAAGAGCAGGGCATGTATTCGGGGAATGAATTAGAATGTTTATTGGGCCATATCCCCAAAGACAAGACCACTTGTCTCATCAAAGTTACAACTGTCTCCAAAGCACGGAAAAGGCTCTCCAATCGGCAATTTACATGGGCAAACTTAACATATTGTATGATGTTGATTTATGGTGACAATTAAGAACGTATTACCAAAGTCTATTTCACCATTAACATCCCTGGGGACAGGATAAATTTTAAATCTTCCGGCTGCTTCTTCCCTAAAGGCTTAGATCTTGGCTAAGGATTTAGAGATTATAAATTTAACAAAGGATGAAAACTGAAAGAGGAGAATCTTGAACAGCAAATAATGAGTTTAACCAGCATCTCAAGTTTTCAGCAAGATTTATAATGCTTCCCTGCCTAAGGCCAAGGAATCTTTTATTTTGAAGTTTATAGCGCTATTGCTTGTTCTTTTAGATCCAGATGTGAGAGTCTGGCCCTGGGACAGGATTCTCTGTGGAAGTCAGTGGTCACTGCTTCAGTAGAACTTTCCTTCTGAGGACCTTTCTGGAGAATAGAATAGTGACCAGGACACAACAGCTGTCATTTGCAAAGAACTAAAGAGGCATCTCCGGCTTGAACAAGTGGCTTGATGTACAGGCCACTGAACTGCATACTCATCCAACCAGAAAGCCCAGTGATTAGAATTCCAACACTCTGGATTATAAGAATCCTGGGGTAAATGGTTCTATGATGAGACAGGTTGGATTTTCACATCTGGTGAGGCAGGGTCACCTTCAGGATCACTCATCACCATAAAGGAATACTGGAAAAAAACAATCACTGTCTACTCATGATTGAACAGAGTTTGAAAGTCAACTGTACCTAGGTCAAACTTTCTCAAAGTACAGCCCACAGACCATCTGCATCAGCATCACCTGGGGTGCTTTTAGAGGATGAAAAAGCCACTACGCCAAACCTGGAGGTGAGGTCTAGAAATCTTCATTCTTAACATGCTGGACAGATTATTCCCATACACACTAAACTTTAGAAAAGTCTGATCAAGCTTGACTGGGATGGATGAGAGATGACCTCCCAAAACACCAATTCTAGGCAGAGGTATTGGATACCACTAGTAAGTACTTCTCTTTGCCTTTGGTTACTTTCCTCTGAAAATGCAACCATCATGAGGGCCTCATGGAGAGAAAGGAAAATGAGATTCCTGAAGAACATTAATTTCTTCTGAGATATTTACCCTCCATTGGACCACCCACTAGCATGGCAATATTTCTATGCAATCCTGCCTGATTTTCACTTGAAATATGTATCTACAGGATACCTGGCACTCCACTAGGTGCTAGAATATTTTTAAAGACTAAAACAACTTGAGTAATGAATATCCGTAGTAGAATTTCAGGTACCATGAAGGCTGGTTGGGGGAAACATTTTAACTTGAACTATTTATAAACAATACTACCTTATCCTCTTCCTCACTCTCTCCCGAGAGAGAGTCATATAAAGGTTGGCCTGCATGACCATGTATCAGATACTAGAATCTAGCACATCCTGTAAGTCCAAATTCCCAATGTTGTCAGGTCATGAAGTTTTCAAGCATGGCATTTTACCAAAAGGGAGAACCATCCACCAAAGCAAGGTGTATTATGCACACACACATACACATGCACTAATAAGCCTAGGAAATGGACTGTTCTGCTTGGCAGGGACTGGTAGAAGATGGTGGGTACAGAGGAAGATGATGGGCACAGAGTTTACCCATTCTGGTCATCAGAAGCTTAACTACAATAATCAGTAAGTACTAGAGCACCTGGGTGGGTGGCTTACTTGGCTAAGTGGCTACCTTCGGCTCAGGTCATGACCTCAGGGTCCTGGGATTGAGCCCTGCATTAGGCTCCCTGCTTAGTGGGGAGTCTGCTTCTCCCTCTGCCCCCCTTTATCCCTGTTCATGCTTACTCACACTCTCTCTTCTCTCACATAAAATCTTTAAAAAATTAAATTAAAAAAAAAACGGTATCTAGAAATACCAGGCAGCCACCTTTCATAACATAAATATTTCTCTTACAAAATAAATTTTCATAATGTGAACTGGACATGATATGACATAATAGGATGATGATCATGATAACTAACATTTATTGGGGATTTACTTTGTGCTCAAGAAATTTACATACATTATGAGTGATTCTCATCACTATGCTGAGTTAGGCAACGTTTCATCTCCATCTTACAGATGAGAGAACAAAAAAATTAAGTGACATTCCAAAGCTATACAGCAGAGAAATAAGCTGGGATTTGAATCCATATGGCCTGACCCCAGAGGAAACTTTTTCTGAAAAGGCTAGATACTACATGTTTTAGGCTTTGCAGGTGATAGGATCTTTGTTGTAACTACTCAACTCTACCATTTGACAGACATTCGACAATAGGTGGCTGGTGCAAATGAGCATGGCTATGTATCAATAAAACTTTATTTATGGGCACTGAAATTTGAACTTTCTAGAATTTTCACACATCATAAAATATTATTTTTATTATTTTATTTTTTGATTCTTCCAACCATTTAAAAATGTAAAAACTATTGTTGTGGCTAATACAAAAATGGGTGATGGGCTAGATTTGGTTGGCTGGCTATAGTCTGTAGACTCTTGCTATATATCACTTTCTAGTCATGATATCTTGGGCAGGTTTCTCAATGACTCAGCTTTTTATTCTTAATCACTAGGCTATGATACCTTGACTGGCAGTGTACAGTGAGTCATTTCCTTACTCACATGCTCATATTGTCATTTAAAAATATTTATTGGATCATCGCAATGGGCTAGAAGCTGAAGATGCTAGATTCAGTGCAAGTGCCTGATGGCAAAGTACAGAGTGCTATAGGACAAGAAATACTAGAAAAAGAAGCTTGAAATGTCTCAAATGCATCACAAGAAGAGAAGTAGAGAGACTTCTGGGACATAGTTAGTTCCATACTAGGAGGTGGGCCCAACGCATGTTGTCATTCATCCTACTCTGGCTTGGTCCTCTTGGGAGACTGATGGATTATCTGAATCACAGAACCTAGGTCACTGCTCTAATTCCTTGACAAAAGATGTATTTGTTTTATGTTGCTGTGTAACACAGTGCCATACACTTAACAGCTTAGAACACACATTTATTATCTCACAGTTTCCATGGGTCAGGAGTCTGGACATGCATAGCTGGCTCCTCTTCTCAGGGACCTACTAGGCTGTGATCAAGGTATTAGCTGGGCCACATTCTCATCTAGAGGTTTGACTGGAGAATAATCAGCTTCTGAGTTCATTCACATTGGCAGGATTTAATTTTTTGAGGCTGTGGAACTTAGGGTGGCTTGCCTCTTCAAGGCTAGCAGGAGTAAGAATGATTCTTCTCAGAGCCATACAAATATAAATACATATAAACAGTTAAGGGAGTGACATCCCATCACCCTTCCCATATGACATAGCTTAATCAAGGAATCCATCATCTTTGCCATATTCTGTTGGCTGAAGCAAGTTGCAGGGTCCTCAAATACAAAAGGGAAAAGGATCCCTTCCTTTTCAGGGCACTATACCAGGAGGCAGAGGTCATGGGGGTCATCTTAGGATTCTGCTGCCACAGAAGACTTCTGGCACACAGGACTGATATTGTAAGTGGGTCATTGTTGTCTACGTGCTAAAAGAGCTCAGAACACCATCTAGCACAGAAGGGGCTTGATCATTACCCTTATCATTTGCCACTATCATTATTAAGAAGGTCCCATCCATAATTCATCCTGCTCAGAGTGTCATTTCTCTCTCCAAGGTGATTTGGGATATTGCTATGCAGAGAGCAACTTCTCTTCTCTCCAGGGATTTCCACTGAGTCCACATTCCATTTGATGTCTTGGAATCTTTGAGCCGACCTAAAGGTTCTGTGCCGTATTACTGTCTAGGTGGAAATGCTTCTGTCAGAGATGAGTTATGTCAACTTTTGACCATAGCCTTTGAGCTCCCAAATTCCAAGTGCTAATTTGCTTTGTTCCAACAAATTCATCTAACAATCTTTTATTATGTGCCTACTGCACATCAGGTGTTCTGCTTTCTCCTTCTTGGCATATTTGCTCCAACCCATGTCCCCAGAATTTTCTGCCATTTTGACTGTTTTAATTTGTATTCAGTGTCACTTTGTTCATCATTCTATTTAAGATTGAGTCAATTTTTACAAGCAGTATTGAAGGTTTGAAGTGTCAGAGAAATAGCACAACTCACTGACCCTCTCTTAAATAGTGTAGGACTGAATTTAACTAAGCTTTCCTTTCTTCCTCTTTATTTTCTACTATCCTTTTCTGCCATTGAGATTCAAAATTGCTTTGTGTCCACCCTCTTAGAATCAACTCTCAGAAAAAAGGGGGGTACCTGGGTGGCTTAGTCAGTTGAGCATTTTACTCTTGATTTCAGCTCAGGTCATGATCATGGGGTCCTGGGATTGAGCCCCAAGTTGGGCTCCGCGCCCAGAGTGGAATCAACTGGAGGATTCTCGCTCTCCTTCTGCCTCTGCCCCTTCCCCAACTCATGCACACATTCTCTCTCTCTCAAGTAAGTCTTTAAAAAAAAAAAAAAAAACAAGAAAAAGGTAAAAAGAAAAAAAAGAAACCTCTGAGGCTTTAGCTGACTATCTTTAATTTCTTTTTTTGTGCTTCTGATTTCCTGAGACTACTTTCTGATTCAAGTGATTGTTACTACATCATTAGTAATAACAATATTAATATTGATGATGTTAATAAAAACTGGCATTGCTAGAGCTCTAATTATGTTCCAGAATCTGCCCTAAGACCTTTTTATATGTAGAATAATCTCTGCAAAGCTTCTACATGATGCCAGGTTCTGTGCTAAGCCCTGTGTGTAGAATGGGTTACCTAAACCAGCCTCATTCTTTTGCTCCCAGGGCTCACTCCCTGCTGAGCACTAAGCCATATGAGATTGTCAATATTCAACCATTTTTTTCATTTATAAGAGTGGCAATTCCATATGGTTCAACCTAATAACATGGGCTTATATTAAATGATTACACAAACAGAAGTACAATTATTATCTAAAAGCCATGCATAAACAGTGTGGGGATGTGAAAGCAAAACAGGGGAAACTGACTAAATCTCAGTTTCAGGATGGTGTTGGAGAGATACTTCTCTCCAGCCCTATGTTGCTTCCCAAATGGGGAGAATCCCATTAATGCACAGCTCTGCCCTCCCTCCACCTCCTCCACTGGTGAGTTAGGAAGAGGACTGTTTCTGGATCCCCTTCCTTCTCCTTCCTCTCAGTGGTCCACTCTTAAAGAAATATCTGCTTTTCTTGCTCCTCCTTGCTTATGTTTTTCTTTTTACTGTAACAAAATACAACATAAAATGTACCATTTCCCCCATGTTAAGTATGCATTTTAGCGGTATGAAGCACATTCACACTGTTGTGCAGCCATCATCACCATACATCTCCAGGATTTTTTTCTTCGTCTTCTCAAATTGAAACTCTGTCCCCATTAAATACTTCCCCATTCCACCCTCCCCCAAGCCCTGACAACCACCTCTACTTCCAGGCTCTATGAGTTGACTATTTTAGATACCTTGTATAAGTGGGATCATACAGTATTTGTCTTTTTGTGACTGTCTTATTTCAATTATCATCCTGTCTTCAGGGTTCATCCACCTGGGAGCATGTGTCAGAATTCCCTTCCTTTTTAAGGCCAAATAATTTGCCATTACCACATATACCACATTTTCTTTATCCAACAATCAAAACACACTTGGGTTGTTGCCCCCTTTTGGCTAACCTGTAAAATATTGCTAGGAATATGGGGATGAAAATATCTGTTTGAGTTCTGCTTTTAATTTTTTTAAAGATTAATTTATTTATTTAAGAGAGAGAGAGAGAGCACAGGCAGGGAGGGGCAGAAAGAGAGAGAACAGACTCCTGTAGAGCTTGGAGTCCAACTCGGAGCTCAAACTCACTGCCCTGAGATCATGACCTGAGCTGAAGCCAAGAGTCGAACACTTAATGGACTATGGCACCTGAGGCCCCCTCCAGCTTTCAATTCTTCGGGGTATATACCCATAAGGAAATTGCTGGGCCAAAAGGAAGTTCCTATTTTAATTTTTTGAAAAACTACCATACTGTTTTCCACAGCAGCAGTACCATTTGAAATCCTCACCAGCAATGCACAAGGGGTCTGATTTCTCTACATCTTTGCCAAGATTTATTTTCTTTTCTTGATAATAGCCATCCTAATGGCTGTCAACTGGTATCTCATTGTGGTTTGAGTTTGCATTTCCCTAATGATGAATGATGCTAAGCATCTTTTCTTGTGTTACTGACCAACTGTATATCTTCTTTGGAAAAATGTCTATTTAGGTCCATTGCCCATCTTTTAATCAGGTTGTTTATTATTGTATGGTAGGAGTTCTTCACATATTCTAAATATTAACCCTTTATCAGGTAGATGCTTTGCAAATACTTTCTCCCATTCCATGAGTTGCCTTCTTACTCTGTTGACAGTGCCCTTTGATGCACACATTATGAATTTTGATGTAGTCCAATTTTCCTTTTGTCACTTGCGCTTTCAGTGTCATATCATGTGTCAGTTTTACAGAAGCAGGCCCACCACTGGGGATCATGTGAGGACCAGTGTCTCTGGTAAGTGCAGTTAATTCTGGGTTTAGTGTTAAGAATCTCACTTACCCACAGAAATGAGCCCTATTTTCCAACATCAGCTTTTCTGGTTTAACAAAGAGATATTTTGATCTCCATCTGAATTACTCCTTGCCTTTTTCTTAACTTGTTTGGTACTAATTTATGCCTTTCTCCCAATACCAAAGGATGTAGGAGAATGTGATTTTAGGATGATTGCAAAAGGATTTACACAAGTTAATGAATTGAAAGGAGACAAGAAGGGTAAATCATTCAAGGCAGAGGAAAGAGAATATACAAATACCCTGTAATAAGAGAAATATAATGTCAGTAAGGAATTTTTAAAAAAGCATTCAGAGGGACTGGAAAAAGTAAGTAGAAGAGAGCAAAGGGAGCAGAGTAAAAAATGAAGTTCCCAGCCAACAGAGCCAGAGCCCCACATCAGCAAGATCATGTAGGATATTATGCCTGCCCTTGACCAGAGAAAGTGAAGCCTGTTTTCTGTGATTCCTAAATGATTTTACTCATTGTTTACCCTCATTCCTAGGTATGAATAATGGAGTCATCAGATTTCCCCTAGAGGATGAATATTCTTAGTGAATAACAAAGACAAACATGTCATTTTACTGCCACCAAAGCCTTAAGTCAAAAATGTTTTAATTGGATAAGGAAACTCCCTTATGCCAAAAATGGAGGGGATCGCATGAAAGAGGCAACACAAATTAAACTAATTTAATAAAGTGCTTGCATAGAGTGGTAAGGAAGAGAGCATCAAAATTCTTGTCCTTCTAAAATTATCCAAAAAATGTTTAAATGAACACCCCAAAATGTACTTGGCCATTAGAAATGTAAACACTTTCCACAGTATGGAGGCTCCTCAAAAAGTTAAACAGAGTCGCCCTACTACCCAGCAATCACCCAAGAGCATCTGGAATGCAAGATGCTCTTGGGTGATTCCTGGGTGAACTGAAGAAACTTTCAGGGTTTTATGCTTATTTTAGTGACTATTAGAAGACAAAATATAGCTAGCACATGGAACCTGTGTCCTCAGCAGTCACATCAAGTTTATTTTAAAGTAAATTAAAGTAAATTAAGATTGTGTTTGGAGAGAAATAGGAAGCAGGTAACAGGGCAAATGATGCACCAGAATGGCAGAAACCCGTGAAGGCGGTCCTTCCCCCTTGCCGTGTCCAAGTAGTCAGCTGCACACGGTCTTGGACACGTGTCTGGTCACTGCTTCTGCTATAGAAGCTGATAGGCCAGATATTTGTTTTCCAGCAATTGCACTACTAGGTATTTATCTAAAGGATACAAAAATAGTGATTTGAAGGGGCACATGCACCCCAATGTTTATAGCAGCAATGTCCGCAATAGCCAAAATTTGGAAAAAGCCTAGATGTCCATTGGCAGATGAATGGATAAACTATATATATATATATATATATATATATAAAATATAATATTATTCAACCATCAAAAAATGAAATCTCGCCATTTGCAATGACGTGGATGGAACTAGAGGGTATTATGCTAAGCGAAATAAGTTAGCAAAAGAAAAATACCATATGATTTCATGTATAAGTGGAATTTAAGAAACAAAACAGAAGAACATAGGGGAGGGGAAACAGAGAGGGAGGCAAGTCATAAAGAGACTCTTAACTATAGAAAACAAACTGAGGTTTGCTAGAGGGGAGGTAGGTGAGTGGGATGGGGTAATTAGGCGATGGGCTTTAAGGGGGCACGAATAAGCACTGGGTGTTATAGGCAACTGATGAATCACTAAATTGTACCCCTGAAACTAATAATACACTATATGTTAACTAAACTGAATTTAAAAAAAGAAATATAAACATTTTCCAGTGAACCCGAGTGGCTCAATCAGTTAAGCACCCAACTCTTGGTTTCTGCTCAGATCATATAATCTCATGGTTTGTGAGATCGAGCCCCATGTGGGGCTCTGAGCGCAGGGTGAAGTCTGCTTAAGGTTCACTCTCCTTCCCCCTTTTCCCCTCACACATGTACACTCTTTCTCTCTCTCAATAAAATAAATAAATCTTTAAAAAAAAGAAAGAAAGAAATATAATCACTTTTCCCTAGTCCTTGGTAAGGGGTTAGTGTAGATGAATTAGGAAGATCTTTTTTTAAAGATTTTTACTTTTAAGTAATCTCTACACCCAACATGGGGGTCAAATCTACAACCCCAAGTTGCACCCTCCACCAACTGAGCCAGCCAGCCAGGTACCCCAGTGAATTAGGAAGATCTTAATAAACAATATTTCCTTCTGAGTGCTTCCATCAACCCACAGCACCCAGGACTACACAGAGGTACATCATTGCATTTAATATTTATAACTTCCCTAGGAGGATGGGTATCACCATTATCCCTGTCGTGCAGAGGAAAACACCAAGGGATTAAAGAAGTGAAATGAATTCCCAACAGTCATCACACTACTACATAGCAGAAAGATTAAAAACCAGTTTTGTCTGATGCCATAATTCACATTTCTACTCATTGTAACAACCTTATATGTATACATTCTATTCCAGAGACTAGAAGAGGCAGCTTTGGCCAGCTTATGTAAAAAGACTCTTCCCTAAATATGAGATTTTCATGTTGGTTTGCCCCTTTATTCAGCTACCTCCAGACCCTGATGACAGATCTTCTGAGTATATACAAAGTTCTACTGAGTGACTGGGAACAGGAGGGAGAAGAAGGGCAGATGGACTACCTATGAAGAAGGATCTGTGAGACGAAAGAAGATTAGCAATGGAAGAAAGGAAAAACAGCTATCCCCTCCCCAAAAGAGCATCTATTTTAATGAAAGCTAGCTAGTTTGAATTGTCATCTAGACATTAGCTTCTCCCACCCCAAAATCCAAAAGCAGAGGTAAACACAGAGATTTAAAAATAAGACTAGCTCTTTCTCATTCATTCCCTTTCACAGTTTATGGAACACCTTCTCTGTACCTGGCACTGTTCTAGGCATTTGGGATAAACCAGTGGGCCAGACAAGGATCCCTTCCCACATAAAGTCCTACTGAAGAGAAACAGACAATAACCGATAACCAAAATAAATAGAGTAGGCACAAAAGGTCTGAAATAAGTCTTTTTGGCCCCTCTATCACTTCAAATATGGTCATCATAATAGCATTTATGAATGTCTGCTCTGCAAAAGATGTGATTTTGGATGTTATAAGCCCCATTTTACAGATAGGTAAGCAGAAGCTTAAAAAGGAATCTGTCTTAAGGCCAATAACTAGTAAGTGGCAGATCCTATATTTGAACCCAAATAGCCTGTTTCCAGAATCTACTCTGTAAGCCCTAGATAGACCAGCTCCTGGGATTAGGTTCCAAGTTATAAACAAGAGAAATGGACTTTATGTAACCTAAATAGAAAAAGGATTATCAGAAGAGTACCCAGTAGCTCACATAGTCAAAAGGAAAAAGAAAATCAGACTTTGAAAATGGGGCATAATTAGGGGAAAGAGCCAAAATTATAGTTAAAATCTCCCCCCAGGAGAATCTAGTAAGAGTGTGTCTACCTCCTCCACCATCCATGCCATAGTGTTGGTAGCTTTAGGTTCAAGGTCCTGGGAAGGAGCATGTTATTGGGTGAGCTTAGTCTAAAGCCCACACACTATTCTCTATGAATCATGGAAAGCAAATATCTGACCTATCAGCTTCTATAGCAGAAGCAGTGACGAGACACGTGTCCAAGACCGTGTGCAGCTGACTACTTGGACACGGCAAGGGGGAAGGACCGCCTTCACGGGTTTCTGCCATACTGGTGCATCATTTGCCCTGTTACCTGCTTCCTATTTCTCTCCAAACACAATCTACAGTTTTACTTAATTTACTTTAAAATAAACTTGATGTGACTGCTGAGGACACAGGTTCCATGTGTTAGCTATATTTTGTCTTCTAATAGTCACTAAAATAAGCATAAAACCCTGAAAGTTTCTTCAGTTCACCCAGGAATCACCCAAGAGCATCTTGCATTCCAGAAGACGCTGCTCTAATGTAAGTAACAGCATTCTCATTTCCCATGAGGATGGCTGAATGCATGGTGACATCCAGAGAGACTATAGGAGGCTCCATATTTAATGCCGGAATTCAGAGTCAGGGACCTCTGGGAAATCTACCTTTGCAGTCTCTCCTCTTCCTTGATTAGCTCTCAGTGGAGCCCCATGGCTCCTTTGTTTTCTGGGCCCACTCAATGGTGGCAATGAGGAACAAAGACAGTAATGTGGGCACAGCCCCTCCTTGGGTTTGGGATATGAATGCCCTTCTACACATTTCCCAAAATGCTATTTAAGCTTCACATTTGTTTCCTTTTCAGAAACACAATTCAAAGTCTCTTGCACCCTCTTTATTTCCCTTATCCCAGACCCACAGACTTGGCAGACTGGCCAAATAAGCAAATGAGCAAACAAACATAAGTCTTACCAAAAACAGGAAGTGGGAATGGGAGATGGGGGCAATTTTGCTCAAGAAATGTACTCCTTCCATTGCAGTTAAAGTGATGAGCAAATTTATTTACACAACGTAGATCCACCTAGGATTACCCTGGCAATGCAAGAATATCAACGCTGCATAAAGACTACTTTCTCTCTGCACAGAAAGTTCTGTCAACAGACCTGCAGTGAATGCAAAGCAGGACTTCCCAGTTGGAAGGACAAGGGCCTTTGGAGGAAGCTGAGGAGGAGATGCCATACATCCTGCCCTGCTTATGGACTCCCTCCCTCCCTCTCAGGTCCCTTTTCTTCTTACTTCTTCTCCTTCTTCTCTCTCTCCCTCTCCCCACCTCACATTTCTTTCTCTTCTCCTCCCTCTCAATTATCCCTACCTCTCTCTCCCTAGTCCTTGGTAAGGACTAGAGGGTGCAGGTAAGCAGGTGGCCTGGAAAACCCTGATGGAGTTCCAGAGGTGCTGCACTAGAACAGGAGCCTCCATGGTCCTTTTCCCTAAACTGAGAGAGCTGCTCTCAGCACATCTGATCTTCCACACAAGAAGTGGGCCAGCCACAGGAAATCATCTCAGCACATTTAGTCATAAGTCCTCCTGCTTAATATAGTTGACTGAATTAGATAATCAATTAATTAATAAGTCGCATTGCTCTAGACTAATACATATGCCAACACAGCAAGAAACTGGAAAAGCACAAGGGGAAATGGAGAAAGCAAAGAGGCTTCCTCTGCAATAGGAGAGTATTTACTTGGAGTGCGGCGCAAGTTCAGCAAACATCTGCTTTTTCAGGATACGAGCAACCAGGGAACTCAAAATAAGCAGAAAGGTTTCCTGGAATTTTACAAGAATGGTTGATGCTCTTAACCACAAGATGCTCAGGCCTTATAAGATCTTGAAGTGCTCTCTGAATCAGAAGATTTTTATTTCTTTATGGAGTTTTAGAATAAAGTGGGTTCCAGCTTTCTGAACATTAGCTCTAAGGGTATATTCTCTGGGGCAGTTTCCAGGTAAGGTAGATATTCTGTCCACCAGATAACCCCCGTCTCAATGATTCCAGGGCATGAGGGCAGGGGCAGGGGTTTCTATAAGGAAAACCCCCCTATGGTTTAAAGAATTCTGACCTTGCAGTTTAGAAAAACAGGTGGGAATCCTGGTTCTTCACTTACTAGAGGTCAGAAAATTTGGGCAAGCCTCTCAGAGCCTCAGCTTTCAAATCTGTGTAATGAGAAAAGCATTTCATCTTCACAAAGTGGCTGTGAGGATGAGGTAAGACAGGTCAAATGTGAGTGCTTCTTAGGGTGTCACGGAGCAGCATTCAAATGCAAGGAACAATTACTGTCGTTTATAACTACACACTCTCAGGTTTGAGTTCTTCTCTTGTCCTCTCCCCTCTCTCTCCTTCCTTTTTTCTCTCCCTCCCTGGGAGCATAATAATATTCATGCTAACTATTACTCATGGAAATTACATCTGTTAGTTCTTCTTACAGAATAAATTTCATCCAAATCCATTAAGATATTTTAGGCAATATGCCTCCTTTAAAGGTGTTATTAATCACGATTTTATTTCAAGATGTTGGTCTGAGGGGAAAAAAAGGAAGACCTTAGTCATTTGGTGAGGAAGTTTGAAAGTAAGGCGGGTTTTATTAGACTTAGCCCACTCCTTTCAAACTATCAACAAAGGCAGAGAGAAAGGAAGTCAAACAACCGTTAAATATCCAGCAATTAAGCCAACTCCAAGATCTCTACTGTGCTAAGGAAAGCTGTAACAAGTTCAAAAGACAATGTCTTGCCCACAAACTTAATATCCACCCCAATGGCAAGTTTACACTCTGCTTAGCCTCAAGGAATGGGAATGTTTTGAGACTTTTTCCTATTACTCCCTAGTCCTCCAAGAATGGGCATCTGATATAGACAATAGATGATTGATGGATGCAAAGACGGATTCCATTCAGATGGATTCTTTCTCCTGTGCATGAGGGGAAACCAAGACAAAGGGATTGAAGAAAAATACACAGTAAGGCTGATTTAGGAGGAGCCTCAAAATAATCTCACCCCACCTTCTCCTTTTTAAAAACTGAGGACAGAGAAAGAGGAACCCACTTATTCCAGGTCACAAAGCCAGTACTGCAAATGTTACTGATACCAGCAAATGGGCATTAGGTACCTACCGTGTGCCAGGTTTTGCACAAAGATTTCTACATGTGATATCTCATTTAATCCTTCCAGAACAATCAGAACACTGGTCTTACGGATAAGGAAACAAAAGCTCAGACCTGTGAAGCAGCACCCAAGTTCACTCAGCTGGTAAGAGGCAAACACAAGAGTAGATCTGAAAGGTATCCTAGCTAACAGAGACCCCAATCCCTGGTCTTTAGTTTAGTGCAAGGTCTCTGTGTATTTTAACCTGAATTTTTCATTTAAAATGGTTCTTACATTCCAGTGGTAATTGGAACATTCCCTTTTTTTTTTAATGAACATATGGAAAAATGATTATCTCCCCAAATTGCACATTCCATTTTTTCTAGTGGAGTCTACTACCAGCGCTGAGTCTAGTTCACCTGGGGCTGGGCTGCCCCATAAATAAGTCATGCCCAGGCTGAGTCTGTGTGCCTGTCACTGTATATATAATAGAAGAGACAGTGTCAAGGAGCAGTCAACGCTCTCCTCCGTGAGCATATGTTTCCAAATTGCCCTTGACAGGTTACGAGCAGAGTGCTTCAAAGGGACGCATTAAATACCAATACAAGTGCTGGGAGAGTCTGCCTTTCAGTTTCCTGGGGCTGGCCCTTTGATTTCCTGCAATGCCATTTGGTTTTGCCTTGGCTTCCATAAGGCATGAAGTCCAAAGCAACTCCTGGGGCAGCTGGTCTGGCTCCAGGGTTACTTTCCTCATTTCTGAATACTAGCACAATAGAGTTAGGAGTTGATGAAGCACTTGGTCTCTGAGGCTAAGAGAGGTGGGTTCAAATCCTAACTCTATCATTTGCTTAGCCATGTGGCCCTAGGCCACTGCCTTAGCCTTGCAGCTCTTCAAATAGGGAGCAGGGGAAATAATCCTTTTCTCCAGAGGTTGCAGCAAGGATTAAATAAGTATGTTGATAATAGCTAAAGTTTATTCATGACTCATTATATTCCAGACTCTTCCTTAAGCACTGAACATGTATGTATTACTCCTATAATACTCACAAAGAAATACGTGGTCTTATTACCCCCATGTCAGAGGGGGTAAATAAACTGAGGCCACAGAGAAGTTATATAACCAGCCAGTTGTCTCCTGGCAAGCTTTGCACTAGATAGCCTGGTTCCACACTAAAATCCTTAATCTAACACACTGTCAGTAGCCCAGAAAATGCTTAATAGATTTTGGTTATCTTCTGTCATTAAACAGCCTCCTAATTGCTCACCTATTCAGAAAGGACAATCTTTAGTGTCTTGGGGTAAGAACAGCCAAATGACCATTAATTGACCCTCAGGTTTGTGCCGGATGCTTTACTTATATTTTCTTATCTAATCTTCACAGAAATACTACATGCTAGGTCCTTTTGTCTCCCACTAAATGTGTGGGGAAGCTGAGGCTTTACAAAGCCAAGGGACTCTCCCAAGGCAAATAGGGGCACCAGGATAGAAGTCCAAGTCTGTCCCACTCTGAAGTCCATGCCACACCGACAAACTGGGCAAGCCTTCAAAATGTACACCATCTAAAGCCACCAGATCCTTTTTGTCTCCCACGCTTCATGGTGTCCTGTGATGCGGAGTTTCCAAACTGTACTGTGCATACAAAACCATCCAGAGATCTTAATAAACGCAGACTCTGATTCAGCAGGTCTGAGACAGAAACTGAGATGTTGCATTCCTCATAAGCACCCAGATGATGCCATTGTTACTGCTGTGTGGACAACTCTGAATAACAAGGATGTCAAGTCCTTCAGCCTCTCCATATTTTCTTGCTATTTGCCAATTGAGACCCAAGAGTCCTTTAGGGTCATAGAATTGAGATTGGGATTTAGTTCCACCTTCTTTAGCTGAATGGAGTCAGATTTCCAAACCACGCCTGCCTCCCACCAATGCCAGCCTCACCACCAGTATCACCATCATACATGAACACCCCATCCACACACACACGTACCCTCTCAGCCCCTCAAATTGTGTGTCTTTTTGTCATATGGTCATTGTGCACATTTCATATGAAATATTTCCAATATTACATGAAAAGTCAAATTGTTACTAGGCACACTTAACCCCAAGAGGACAATTCCACTATATGCAAAATGCAGCAGCCCCAGCAATTTACAAATGAATAATGACCTAAGAAATGAAAATGAGCCTGCTGACACTTGGTTATACAACAGTAAACTCTTTCACAAAAAATGTAACTTTCCCACTCTCAAATTCAGACCTAGGAGAAGTATTTAAAAGGTTCTTCATAAAGTGGCCCTCTCTTGTTAGCCTATGTTTTCATAGCTATGGTCCTTCCTGTCCAGTCTCATCTCTCTTTGCATTTCCCAAGATCTTTTTTGCCCAGTTGTGCTGGCCTTGCAGCTCCTTGATGGCCATGATCATTCTTGCTTTGAGGCCTGACTGTACTATTCTCTTTACATGGAGATTTCTCTTCTCCTGTATGTCATTCTCTGGAGATCTCTATGTCCCCAAGCCCAGAGTTTCCTTCCGTAGGGCAGGGTTTATGGTTACGACATACTCATTAACCCTGCTCATGATTCCAAGAAGTTGACTTCATAGGCTAGGCTCTCCAAGTGGTCGACATTTTTTGGTGATCCAGAAAAAAGTAAAGAAAGTAATCAAGATGAAAAAACAGCAGAATGGCTAATAACCCAGGCCAGCTTATAAAAGCCTCTAGAATAACCTCCATTATCACTCAGTCAAAGATTTCCTCCATAAATCAATGCCAAGAGGTAGGACAAGTGAAGCAGGGTGAATTCACAAACATTCTATTTATCTATGCTGGTTAAAACAACAGCAATAGAAAAAGGCATTACCACCAAGTTCTTGCAATAAAACTCAACGCATTCTCTTTTGCTCACAGATTCAAACTTTCCAATGATCTCAATGATTGTCCTCTTAAGAAAACTTCATCTGGACTTCTTTTCAGGGATTTTCTTTTCCTGTGACTGTGAAAATGTCACAACTGCAATATCTCTTCTTCTTTACCACGCTTGGGTCTCCAACCATCTCTCTGGCAATGACTTCATCTTGTGACCAGGTTATAATTGCCTAATTCTACTGTTTCAATACTGTCTATAATAACAAAACAAATACACAAAATATTTCCTAGCACAGAATTTCTTCCAGTTGTTACTTACTCCTCAATATTAAGTATTATAAGCAAACACTGGATATGTGCCAGGCGTGGTCCTAAACATTTTACATACACTAATTCACTAAACTTCAAAATAACTAGTGGTAGGTATTTTTATTAGCTTCCTTATTGTACAGATTAAGAAACTAAGACACAAAGAGGTAAGGTGATTTTCCTACTGTCATATAGATTGTAAGACTGAATTTGAACTTGAGCTTAGGCTGTGAACCTATACTCTTAAACCACTATATGTTGCTACTTTTGTTTACAGGATACCTGTCTGCATGTATTGCTTGACCTAATTGACCTAATGATCTCTCATTTTAATTCATTTAACTCCTGATCAGCACATTCCATCATGTATAACTTCAAATTGCCATGGAAATTTGAAGAACAAAGAATAGTGTGCTATGAGAAGGAGAAACAGTGGGAATCTAATTTTTGATCAGAAGAGTAAAGGAAGTGCCTCTGAAGAATGAAACTTGAATAGGGGCCTGAAAGACAAGGAGGAACCAAGCACATGAGACCTCAGGTAGAAAAAGGTTCTAGGAAATGAGAAGAGCTTAGCCAAACCCTAACGGCAGGAAAGTAACCAGTAGTCAAAGAACTAATCTAAAAACTTGGTGGTTAGAATTGAGTATAAGAAGAAAGTGGTGGGTGTGTGGGCAACCAGTTCAAGGGATTAGGCAGTGAATATGGACAAAGAACCTGTAACCAGAGAGAAGTGGAGTCAGACACTATTTTTGTTTGGAGAGGTGGGGGAGCTAAGAAGTCATTTAAACGTGTAAAGGGTGATAGCACAGGGAAGAAGAGACTTAGATACACAACACAGAAGGAAATGGCGTTTCATTAAAAGCTCCCCGGGTGATCCCAAATGGGCCTCTGTATCAGGGGTGAAATGAATACCAACTGACGCGATCCTTGAGGGACACTCACCAGAATGACAGAATTCCAGAATGATAGGGAGATCAAACGAATGGAATGAAAAGGGAATAACAGAAATCAAGGAATCCCTCATCCTTAAACGCCAAACCTACTATTTGCCCTCTAGACCTTTTCCCACCTTTTCCTTCCATCACTCCAGATGGAAATCCACTGGATGACAGAATCACAGATAACAAAGCCACTCATCTGACAGTGAGGGAACTAAGGATCAGAGTAGGTGACTCACACAGCCAGATGGCTCCATGGTTTGCTGGTTTGCTGTTCATCCCCACTCTATCCTACAGAACTATACATACGAAACCCTGAAGTCCTGCAAGGGGGTGACACCCAAAATTCAGCCACGGAGCCTCAACCCACATGGATCCCTCTAATGGGTCTTGTCTGACCAACTTCGTAAAGCTACAGAATAAGGCTCCTCTTTCTTTTGTACTAGAAGTGTCAAGAGCCTCTCTAGCCATTTATTTGATGGAGAGGTTGCTAAATGTTACAGCGAACAGCCCCATCAATCTGGGTAATAGCTGAGTGTTAGTGTCTGCTGAAACCCTAAGACCTCACCAACCTGCAAGGAAAAGTTTTCCTGACCGCCAGAGCGTGCTCTGCATGATTATCCAGAACAGGAAGGTCATGTGCTGCAGTGGACTCTGGCCCGGAGGTAAGAAGTGTCCTACCTGAGCCGCGATTCTGCTGCTGAATTGTGTGGCCTTGAGGAAATCACTTTATCTCTCTGAAGAAACTTTCACTAGAAGGGGAAAGCAGCTAATACAAATAACCCCAAACATGGGCACACAAACTTTAGAAGCAAGTGCACACTTTCAGAATTGGGTAGTGCCAGGGAATTTCTTCACTCCTCTAGCAGTTAGCTGTGGCTATTGGCTTTCTGCTAAGTAACAACCACAAAATCCCAGTGGTGCACAACAGTAAGAATTCATATAGCTCATGCATCTGCAGTTCAGTTGATGTAGGTTTAGCTAGGCTGGCTGATTTACTCTGGGCTCGGCTGGAGTAGCTGGCTCTGTTCTGTGTCTCATCCTCTTCCGGCTCTGGCCAACTAATCCAGGTATACACTTCTGATGATGACAGAGATGCAAAAGAGTGGGCAGAAATGCATGAGGCCTCTTAAAGCTCAGGCTTGGAACTGGCACATCATTATTCTCATCTTATTCTATTGGCCACAGCAGTTGACATGGCCAAACTCAAAGTTAAGAGACTAGGGAAATATATTCCACTCCTCTGGTGCAAGGAGCCACAAAGTCATGTGGGACAGGACATACACAGAGGGAGGAGCCAGTGAACTGCTTCACGTGCCCAACCCAACCTCCACCAAGCCAGTTTCCCCACTGTTCCCCCATTACATTGTGCCCCAACTGCAATAATCCCCCATTCACCTCTCTAAACTCGACCTATTCTACAAGTCCCAGACCAACAGTCCCCTTCTCCCCCATATGGAGCCCCAAGATTGACCAGAGCTGCTCCAATTCTATGGACCCTATGGAACATGTCTCTTTCAGTGCCCCCAATGCTAGTCCCATAACTGGAGTTCAAACAACAGAGGTCGTTTGATGGGTTAGGCTCTCTGTGAAGGGGATGTGGTGTTTGTGCTTAGCTTTGCCAGGAAGAAAAGGAAATGTCGACTGCCTGACCTAAAACCCCTGGGGAGCTGAATGGTGGGATTCCCTTTCTGGGGTTGAGGGGGTTGGAGCCACATGCGAGTCCACCAGTAGAGAGCGTTGTATCTTGCTGTCTTGGCCCAGCAGTAGCACTGTGTGTGTACCAATGCCTACAGCAATGCCCCCATCAGCTAGTGTAATAATCTTCATCCTCCCTAGAGCCCAGACCTAGTGGGGCTCAGGAGCAGACATCATAGTGTCCCTCTAGAGGATTGTGAACCTCTCATGTCAGCCACAATACTCAAAACATCCTTGTTGAAGAATGCTTGCCTCTGTAAAATCAATCCATGCACAGACAATGGTGGGTTAAAGCCACACACACCCAGACCTCAATTTAGGTTTATTCAATCCACCCCCAACTATAAATATAATTTCTTAAAATGAGAAAATTAGGCATAAGAGACAAAAGATGAACCCATAAGCATGACTAACACCCAACATTAATTATACTGCATCCCTATAATACCGGGCTTTCGAGGAGCTAGGAGGATAATAAAATGTGTGGATAGCCCCAGTTCAGCTTCTGCCACAGACATCAGTGGCTGAGCCTCTTTTCTCCCATATATGGATCTCTCTTAACAGACTCCCAGATTTTCAAGGTCTCACTTACCTCTGGCTACAGGACCAGGGCTGCTGGGTCTCAGAATAAACACAGTCTGACCCCCACATAGGTTCCCTCTCATTCCCCAGGGCCACTCTCTCAAAGTCCTGTTCTGCCACTTTCTTCAACATCAGAGGCAGCCCAGACCCCTGCACACCAGGCCACAGACTCTCACCTCATCTCCCTCTTAAGTGCCTAGAGACCATTTTGCACACACCTCTCAGCAGCAGCTACAGCAGACACCATAAACCTGTGAGCAGGATTCATTAGCTCCATAACAGGTCCTGGTACTCAGCCTCCTCAGCGCTCTGCTTCCTTGAGGTAACGGCAGGCTCCGGCAGAGAAAAGAAAGAGAGAGTCCAGCATCCACTGATGCCCCATGGTGGCTCCAGTGGCCACTTGGGGGCACATCAAAGTGGGCTCCTAGTTCTGCAGGCACGAACCAGGGCCTAGGAGATGCACTTCTGGCCTGGCCGTGCCGTCTCCGCTCAGAGTACAATTTAGGACATTTTTTTCCACGCTGTTCTGGAAAGTGGAGACCCACAGAGATATGCTAATGAGCATCACAAGTCCCAGCATGCCCTGATCCCTGCAGAGCACCATGTTACTCTAATTGTTTGAGACCCATTTTCACATCCCAAGACCAGGGGCCAGAGACTCTATAATAACCTGGAGGCAAGCAATGATAAATTTTCTCATTGCCTCTGTTATGGAAAGAATGTAGTTTACCCTTTCAGCCATGGTAGACCAGGACAACTCGGGGACACCTGTAATCTAAGAAGTTCCTTCCAATGGGTAAGGGTCCACAGGAAGAAGGGTCCATCAAGGTTAACCCAAAGGGGGACAAGCTGGTATGGGAGGTCAAAGGCACTAAGGGGGGATTCAAACTGACCCCCTCAGTCAAGCCCAAAACCTGGCCATTACCTTAGTTCTTTCTCTCTCCTTGACTAACTCATCAACCAGCAATGTCACCTGCTAAGTAGCTCTAGAATCTGTCCCATCCTCCTCATTTCTATTACCAAAGCCTTAGATCATCTATTACCTAGACTGTTCTGTCCACTTGCATCCCCAGTCTGATTCTCCAGCCTTCTAATCCAGGGAGCAGCAAACTAGAGCCCAGGCACCAAGTCTAGCCAGCCACCCATTTCTGTAAATAAAGTTCACTGGCACACAGCCAATCACATTTGCTTACACTGTATCTATGACTGTTTTTATCCTACAACATTAGAGTTGAGGATTTGCAAGAGACCCTGTGGCACACAGAGTGAAAAACTTCTCTGTGGCCCTTTAATAAAAAGCCTGCTGAGCAATGCTCTTACCACCACCCCTGGCATGAGTCCAAGTCACCTGTCTTCGTCTCACTCAAGATTCACCCACTGGTCCCCCTGCCAAATAGGAAAAATATAAATGCCTTGGCATACATGCATGAAACATTCTTTACAAATCAATCCTTCCCTAGTTCAGGGATTACAAACTGGCAGCCCATGGGCTTCATCCAACCCCTGTGTGCCTTTTGCAACCCAGAGAGTCACAATACTAAATTAATTCCCAACTTTTACAAATCATGAGACTATACATCAAAATTCAGATTTCTGATTTATCTTTGAAAACATGCAACTCTGGCAACACATGGCCCCTATTCCCACATAGCAACCATTAGCCAGAATCAACCCACATCTGCCCCCTTTCAGTGGTGCCTGTGCTCTCCAGGTCACCACAGACCCCACCACTCCCTTAGTAGTCCACACCAGGCCTGCTTCACTCATGTAGGCATATGAGTCTGACACCTCCGGCTCTTCCTTCTTTCTTTACCAGCCAGTCCTGGTAAATTTTACTATAGTTACACCCAAAGACTCAGAGTTCCCAAAGAAGTCATGCTCTCTCCCACCTCCACACTTGTGCGTGCAGTATACTCTTGTCTTAGTCTGCTAGGGCTGCCAAAACAAGGAACCGTAAACTGAGTGGTTTGAACAACAGAATTGTATTTTCTCACAATTCTGGAAGCTGGAGGTCCAACATTAAGGTGAGAGCAGACTGGTTCCTTCTAAGGCCTCTCTCCTTGGATTACAGCTAGACATATTCTCTCTGCATCTTTATATGTACTTCCCTCTTTGTGTCTGTATCCTAATCTCGGCTTACAAGGACACCAGTCATATTGGATCAGAACCCACCCTAATGATCTCATTTGGCCTTATTACCTTTTTAAGGACTCTGTCTCCAAATATAGTCATATTCTCAGGTCCTGGGGGTTAGGACTTCAGCGTGTGAATTGGAGGCAGGGGACACTGTTGAGCTCATTCATCGCTCTTCCAGAAATGGCCTCCCCTACTTTAACCATCTGACAAATACTCCTTTGAAAGGCAAACCAGACACCTCTTCCGTGGTGAGGCCCCCTCAGAAATCCTCTCTAGTGTTTGGCTTCCCATCTTATATTTCTTTGCCACTTGGACACACCCTCACTAGAGAACTATCACTTTGCACTACAGTGATTTATATATTCCTTCCTTTTTTCCCACTGAACTGTGAGCTTCTGGGAATAGTAACTACTTTTTTCACCTCTATTCATCAATAAATATCCACTGAAGACCCCCATGTGCCAGGCACTGTTGATGCCACCAAAGATGCAACAGTGAACAAGATGGACTAGTTTCCTGCCTGCACAGAGTCTGCACTCTAGCAAGGGAAAAGGATGATAAATAAGAAAATAAACAAAAGAGGTCAATTGTACAACACCATGTTTAACCACTTGGGGATATTCAAAAGACACTGAATGAATGCTATAAGGGAAACGTGCAAGATGGGTCTAGGCATCTTAGGATATTTGCAGACTTGGATTTCTGAATTGTTTTGACTCCAAGTTGCTGAGGCAGTTATGTAAAATGTCAGTCAGCCTCCCCTTGTCCTGAAAACTAGTGTCACTAGCTTGGGTCACTGCATCCCTATATCCTTCCTTAAGTCATGGAACCCAACACCACCTCTAGGAAGAGATATAGAGAGATATAAAGACTAAGACAATATCCACCAAAGACTCCCACTGCCCCTGCCTCAAAATTCCCCAGCCCCAGAGATGGGCTAGAATTTCCTGTGCACAACTTCTGGGTAAATTTGTGGGGAAAAATGAGAGCAGGGCAAGGGACTAGGCCTAAGAGGACCCACTCTATGTAATGATGTCCATTTCAGGAGCATCATAGTCTATAACCACCTATAAGGAAGCAATGGGTGATTTCTGGAAGTTCTCCACTAATATATGAGAAATGGCACCAACTACACCATAACCCCCATTTTGTTGAAAGCACAAAGCCAGTGGGAACTGGGTATGGCCATCCATCACGTCTACTCCCTTCCTGTTTCCCACAATTCTTTAAAAAGTAAGAGCTATTTGTATATCACTGAATTAAAAAATGCTTATTGGGGTGCCTGGGTGGCTCAGTTGGTTAAGCGTCTGCCTTCTCAGCTCAGGTCATGATCCTGGAGTCTTGGGATCAAGCCCCACATTGGGCTCCTTGCTCAGTAGGGAGTCTGCTTCTTCCTCTGCCCCTCGCCCTGCTCATGCCCTCTCACTCCCTCTCAAAAAATAAATGAAATCTTTTAAAAAATAAGTAAATAAATTTTAAAATTTTTAAAATGCCTATTATAGAAATTTTTAAGTAGATTAGAAAGTAGGCACCAAATTCACCCCCAAGAACTCCATGTCCTCTCATACCCCTTCATACATATAAAATTCAGAAATCATTTTTGCCACATAAAAACTGATGTTAAACTTATAGATTAATGCTAAATTTATACATTAGCAGGAACTTGCTGCTAATTTTGTAAATCCTGGGCACCCCACCCTAGAATACATCTAGTGGTCTTTTATAACATTTGGTGCACTTTATAAATATATTCTAGGGATCCCTGGGTAGTGCAGCGGTTTGGCGCCTGCCTTTGGCCCAGGGCGCGATCCTGGAGACCCAGGATTGAATCCCATGTTGGGCTCCCGGTGCATGGAGCCTGCTTCTCCCTCTCCCTCTGCCTATGTCTCTGCCGCTCTCTCTCTCTGTGTGTGACTATCATAAATAAATAAAAATTTAAAAAATTTTTTTTAAAATATAAATATATTCTAATATGTCCTGCATGTCAATTATCTATTAATAGATGTTTTATGTTGTTGGTCACCAATCTCAATTATTATATATATGATTATATTTAAGTGATTATATTTCCTACGCAACTACTATTGGTAAAGAAAAGGTATGGTTCACCAAACTACCAAATTCTTATTATTTCTAATAGGTTTTAGTTCTTCCCCTGAGATTTTCTATGTAGATATCCCCATTATTTTAAGTGATGATTATTTTGCCAGGTTCTTTCCAATATATAACCCTAGTTCATTTTTCCCTCTAATTGCACTGGTGAGCAATTCCAGGGCACTTGTAAATAATGACAGAAAGAGCAACCTGTTCCTATATCAAGTGAAAAAGGCATAACATTGGTTAGCTGTTGGTTTGGTATAGATTTCTTTTTTTGGTGAAGAAAAAATGCACTTTCAGATTCCAGTCATCCCATTATCAGTAATAGATGTCAGATTTTATCAAATATTTTTAAGGATCTACCATGATGATCTTAAGATGAATAGAATACTTTTTTCCTGCACTACACATTTCCATAATCCTTTATTTTCCCATGTCACAAGGCGAACAGTAAAATTACCAGATCAAAGATATAAATGTTTGAAAGTTCTTCAGACATTTTGTCAAAGTATATCCCTGAAGATTCCAGACAATTGACACTCTGCCCCCGCTCCACAGGGGATGAAAATGGACTCTGCCCAGCATTGTGCTTTAACAACTAAAATCTCTGTCAACTGATAAGACTATTGAATGTTGGCTATAAAATATACAAGATATACCACCTCTGTCCCACTCTCCTACTGCAACTCTTAAAAAATAATTGTTGGTCCTCAGGTTTATGGTACCTGCTGACATTTCATAAAGATTTTAACACAATTCCTCTGGAAGAGCCCTTAAGGAATATCTAGCACAATGATTGAGAAACATTTTGAGGTCACAGAACTACAATAATCTGAAAAGTTATTCAGACTTTTCTCAGAAAAGCTGTGCACACGTGTATTTTTTTTTCATGAATATCTGAATGTTGCAGATCTCCTGAAGCTCATCAGTGGTGTGTCACAGACCCACAGTGAAGAAGTTTGACCTAGTCCAACGTCTCTATTCTAGAGATAGGAACAAATGAGGTTGGGAAATCCTGCTTTGGTTAAAAACTGAAATAAAACTATCTTTTGACTTGTTTCAAAGGCCTTCTCCAAAAACATTTTTTTTTTTATTTATTTATGATAGTCACAGAGAGAGAGAGAGAGAGGCAGAGACACAGGCGGAGGGAGAAGCAGGCTCCATGCACCGGGAGCCTGATGTGGGATTCGATCCCGGGTCTCCAGGATCGCGCCCTGGGCCAAAGGCAGGCGCCAAACCGCTGCGCCACCCAGGGATCCCTCCAAAAACATTTTTAAAGAAAAGCATATATTAATTAGTTTTCTGCTTTAAAAAGACATTTTTATGAGCTATTGAGAAATAGCCACATTACTGAACTTGCCATGAAGCTTCCCAAAATAAACACTTAAATGAAGTCCATAACTATTCTCATGGGATAAATGGGAAAATGTGCCTGAGCAGATATGAGAAGATCCAGGACCTGGTCCCAACATGCCAGAGAGTTAAAGGTCTATCACAGAATAATCATAGGCACTGTGAGCCTCATTTCCCACATGTGTAAAATAGGGTAACAATACGGTTGTAGCCTGTGGAAGGTTGTGTATGTGTACTGTGTATGAGTGGGTATTATGGGTAATGGAGGGTTGTGTGTTGTATGTGGGGGTTGTGAGTCATATGTGTGTGGTGTATTTTGTATATAATAGATTATATGTGCATTGTGTTTTGAGTTATGTTGGGGGTGGTAGATTGTATGGAGGGAGTTGCGGGTTATGTGTGTATGGGGATTGTGAGGAGGATACGTGTATGTTTGCATGCGTGTGTGTGCATGTGTACATAGGCTAAAGGGGTAGGCTAAACCAGATTGTGGATGGCATACTAGATGTTGCCGGTGCCCCAAAGGTATCCCTTCCTCAGTGCAAGACAGTTGGTCTCCAAATGCCAGCACCAGCATGGATTTGCCAGAGGGCCATCTCTGGGTCTGGGTCCCACTTTGGCCCCACTCTCAGCAGGCCAGAAGTGCCAGTGAGTTCATGCTCTCAAACCATAGTAGCCCCCAATCAATGACTGATAAGGGTTGGAGGATAAATACCCCAGCTCTCCCAAGTTCATATTCTATACCTTTCCCTAGGCCTGCCCTGCAGGATCTTGCTCTAACTGCCCAGTGTAGTAATGGGCAGTAATGGTGATGACAAGCTTGAAAGTGATCTTCTATGGGTTGCTTTCTTTTCCCTGTTTTACTTCTACACTCCTATCTGGGTGTTTCCTGAGATCCTTCCCAAATAAATGACCCATTCTCACATCCATTATCTCAATGGTCCACTTATGGGCAAACTCATGCTAAGACAGTCTTATAAGCCATTCTGAACTTGCCAATGAGGGCAATGGGCAGCCATAAGGGTTACCAGTATAACCCTATCAGTATAAACACAACCCATTATGTGTTTAAAAAATTAAGTGAAAAAGACCTAAAAGTCCAGGAACTTTCTGTAGCCCACCCATATCCCAAGAGAGATGCATATGTTGTTTGTACACAAAGCCTCCTCCTAATCAAGGAAGGGTATTTGCCCTCCTCCTAATCAAGGAAGGGCACTTGCCCACCTCCAGGGTGGTCCCATTCATTCTGCAGGGAGTAGCCATGCCAAGACTCAGGTCCAAGCAAACACTTCACAGCCCATTCACACCAGGATGCTTTTCTAGAAACACCTTCAAAAGCATTTTGTCCAAACCAGTCAAGAAAAAGATCCTGGGGGATCCCTGGGTGGCGCAGCGGTTTGGCGCCTGCCTTTGGCCCAGGGCGCGATCCTGGAGACCCAGGATCGAATCCCACGTCGGGCTCTCGGTGCATGGAGCCTGCTTCTCCCTCTGCCTGTGTCTCTGCCTCTCTCTCTCTCTATGACTATCATAAATAAATAAATTAATTAATTAAAAAAAAAAAAAAAGAAAAAAAAAGAAAAAGATCCTGGGCCAACTTAAAACCTGTCAGGCGGAGCTGCCATTTCTGGTGGACAATGTCATCTCTACTCAGCCCCCAACTGGAGAAGGGAAGCCAAAGCCATCACCTGCCCTTGGACAGGAACAAGGAGTCTGGTTTCTTTGCAAGTCAGGCAGCTGCTGGTGAACCTGCTTTAAAGGCGGGAATCTGTGCCTGTGTGGCTCTCCAGGAAGCTTCGTCGCTGTCAGATGGGGGAGGCCCATAGAGTCTGCCACTCTTGGTGTGATGGACAGCAGCCGTCAGGCTGAGGCACATCTCAAATTCCTCCCTGTCAGCCTCCCCTTCAGTGCCAATGAGAAAGGGCAGAGCTGCAGCCTCAGAAAAGCTGGAGGAGTGCATCAGAACAGCACACGCAGGCATGAGAGAAAAAGGAAACTGAAGGCAGAGATGAGGCACCTGTAAGCGGACAGGGATGGACCCTCCATCCCTTCAAGGGCTGTTTCCTAGAGACCCTGGGAGTGCTGGCATAGCCGCAGTAACAGTGTGCAGCATGACACAGACTCGTGGCCAACCCCCCTTTTCCTTACTATACACATCCCCGTAAACAAATCCCTTAACCCCGCCATGCCTCAGTGTCCTCCCTTATAAAATGAGGCTAGTCATACTTATTTCACAGTGTTGCTGAGAGGCTTACACGAGACACACTGTGTGGCAACTCCTAACAGGATGCCTACCAGGTACTGTTAAATATTCCTTTCCTTTCCCATTATAAGAAGTAACACTTTTGCAACAATTTCTATATGCCCAGGCACTGCTGAAAGAAAACTTTCCACAACCTGTGAAACAGATCCTCCAACTCGTCCCATTTTATAGATTAGCAAACTGGATCAGAGAAGTCACGTACCTGTCAGGAGTTCTGGCACTTCAGGGGTGGCACCAGGGTTGGGACACAGCAGCTCTGACTCCAGAGCCCAAGTGCTCCCCCATGCCACTGGCTCCCCCATTTACATGAAAAACAGAAAGGAAGCCCACCTGTCCCAGGAAAAATGTTTACATGTCATCAGGCATCAATAGTGTTAATTGCTTTTTTACACTAAGTTTCAAGACTACGGTTGTGTTCACTGATGGTGTATGTTGTAGCTCTGGCTTCAAAACCAAACAAACCAAAGTAACGATGCTGTGCAGCAGTGGTTCACAAGGTCCGACCCACAGACCAGCCACATCAGCGTCACCTGGGGATGTGTCAGAAATGCAAATTCTCAAGCCCTGGTCCCAGACCTACTGAATCAAAAACTCTGTGGGAGGACCCCACCAGACATCTCTGATCAAGCTCTCCAGGGGATGCCCATGAACACTAGAGTCTGAGCACCACTGCTGTAGTAGAACATATGTTTTCCTTTAGCAGTAACTACTAAGCGTGAAGAATGAATGAATGCATGAACAATAAAATAACATTGTTATTGTTTTACTTCCAGCTGAGCTTGTTAGGAGATAGGGGTAGTGGACACGTAATGTCCAGTGAGGACAAACAAATTTTCATTCATTCAATATCCATTTGTGAGCACTGAGTGGGCAAGGCATCATGCCCAAATTGGCAGCATACACCTAAAATGACAAATTGCACCAGGTTCCTACTTTTCCAATAGAACAATCTAGTGGAAGCAGTTGTGTAACACATAATTACACAATTACTAAGTTGTGCTTGAGGTAAAGAATATGGAAGAGAAAAGGAATAGTCAGGAAAGGATAACGGAGGCATGGATCTCATCTTGGAGGTCAGGGAAAGCCTCTCCAGGGAGTGACATTTGAGGCAGGACACTGTCTGGTGAAGCAGGTTAGAAGTGGGCAGCCTCGAGGGTGAGTGGGACCAGGTACTCTGGCAGGGACAGCAGCCTGTACCAAGGCCCTGGAGTAGGAAGATGCTCCCTGAGTGGTCTTAGGTACACCTCTCTCCCCCAGACCAGAGCCCTTTGATATAGTTTTTATGTTAATCCATTTGCTCAGGGTTCCCACACTGTGTGACAGGGCAAAGCCAGAACCTGCACCCATGCACAGGGCCCTGTGTGATTCCAGCTTCTCTCAGGGGACTGTTTTTCCACCCGCAGCGCCAGACAGAAGCGTGGCTTCCTTGCTGCACTCCTAAGCCAGCAGGTAGCAGATTCAGAGTTCCCGTTTCACTGATGGGTAAATTGTGCATGAAGCCAAGAGCTCCACACAGGCAGAGGCCACCTGGGGCTGTCTAGATGTAGCTCCTGTTCATCACTTTGGCTTTGAACTTCCTCTAGCTTTCTACTAATGTGGTTCTGCTTTCTTTTTTTCCAAGATGGTTACATTTCTTTTTTTCTTGTTATAGCTTACCCAGAATTTCTCTATAATGAAAGAGAAATGGTAAGAGTGAATTTGCCACATCAGCTCAGTGCACTGTACTTACTTTTAAAATCCTCCATGACTGCACTGGGTGTCACTACAGTGTACTTCCAGAGGATCATGGACTTTCCATCTGAACCTGAACCGCCCAGGACTGTAATCTCTACCTGGAGCTCTTCTCTACCAAACTGCATGAACTCTCCGGCTTGCTTGCCAATATTCCCAGCAACTAACACAGCCTGTGGCCTAAAACAGTGCCCAGTGAATACTTTGGAGTGGATAAATTAGTTCATTTTTAACCTTCATACAATCCTACGAGGTAGAGAGAGAATACTGTTCCTCTCTTCAAGGTCAGGGAATGGAGGCTCAGAGCATAAGGTAACTCACCAGAAGTCCATGAGAGAGTAAGCTGCAGATCTTAGAGTCAACATCAGGGCTGTGAGATCCCTAAAGGCCTCTCTCTCCATCCACCACCCTGCCACTTCCACAGAAAAGGAAACTCCAGAAGGGCTCAGCTTATAGGTGAAGGTAACTGGATGCAGAATGGGCTGCTTCTTTCTGCCTGCAGTCAGGACAGTGTTGTGTGATGGGAGAAGAAGGGTGTGAGCCCTGGGGCACTGGGGAGTAAATGGGGGGTTGACAGAATGAGGTGAAGGCAGACATCCCCATGCTGTCACAATAGAGAGGACATGCTCTCATCCCAGAAATAATAAAGTTTAATCCCTCATAAAGATAGCACCAGCTCTGCCCTGTAATGTAAGGAGCAGCAGGATCTTCTGGATGAAAAGCCAGCTCAGACTGGTGAGCACACCTTCAGAGTCAATCCCCAGACTGAACGTTCCACAACTTGCAAAGACGGCCTCATAAGGACCAAACTGTCACCAAAAAAATCACAAGAGAGAAGGCTGACAATCCTCTGTAACTCTCCATCCATGAGATCCACCCTAATTTTGCGAGATACTCAGAATTCTAAACCTTTAGCAGATTTGAAATAGTGCTTATCACCACATCACCGTAAAATGAGCAAAGAAATGCAGAGTAGAGACTGTATTTCATGGTGATTCCAACCTTGCTTAAAAAGCAAAATAAAAATATGTGCAACCTGAAGATGACAAAACTAAAAGTATTTAATAAAAATGAAAGCTGCAGGAGAAGGACTCAAAGTGGGCTTTTTCCCCTCATCATGAATGAAACTGCCTCTTTGGAACAAAACAAAACTGCATTATAAAGGAATAAAATGATGCTTCCTGAGTGCTTGTTATCTGACAATTTTGCCCCATTTTATATAACCCAAGGAAATGCATATTATTAGCCTTGTTTTACAGCAAGGGCAGTAACCTCTGATGGACTGAACAACCTGGGCAAGTTGTATGTATAAGTGCAAAGCCACGTTTTAAAAATAAATGTTGACATTCTCTAAGGTCAACCCAGGCTGCATGTTACAATCCTATGGGAAACTTAAAAATGCTGCTCTCCAGGCCACACCCCAGACCAATTAAATCAGAATTTCTCAGAAGCATGAGCTTCAAGGTGACAGCACAAGTGTGGGCTTTCAAGACCAGCTCTGTGTGGGGTTCCTGGCAAGCTCAACCCCAGTCCTCTGAGATGGTCTCGGTGCATCTTCAAGGCCTTCCAGAAACTCCCTTCTGCTTAAACTAGATCAAGTGCCTTCTGCTGCCTATAATCAAGAAAAAGTAACTTAATCCCTCTCTGAGCCTTTTTGGGAAGAGTGATTAGCAGTATTAGGAATATCACAGAGGTGTCCAGAGCTTTGAGGCTGAGACTAGACTGCCTATATGCATTCAAACCCCAGCTCTGTCACTGGAACTGTTGCTTTGGACAAGTGACATCAGCTGTCTGAGCCTCAGTTTCCACAAAATACAATGAGGAAAGTATGTACTTTGATGTCTTGCAGATCCAAAGGGAGAGTATAAATGGTGCTTTGCACATATAAAGCACTTAAAGTTTAGCTACTACTGTTGTTGAGGCTGGCACTGAAGGCTTTTCCCTCCATCAGACCGCCATAACCCCAGGCTCTGGGAATGTTAATCTTCCTCATGCTTCTTAGAAGTCAAGCCATTCCCAGCATCATCCTTTTGCCCTTGTGGGGCTCCTGCCTAGAATGGCCTCCTTTTCCACTCCCACCTATCCAAATATTTCAAAACCTGACTTCTCTCACTTCTTCAAGAAATCCACCCTGCTCTTTCCCTTCTCCGAATCTACATAGCATCTGGCAATTTCTACTGCACGATTTAGTACTTAATTATGCCTTGCTATAATCATTTCAGTATTCCATCCTAGGTAAGTCCTGTCTCAACAGCCACACTGTAGACTTCTCGAGGGCAGGTCCCTTGTCTCATATATGTCTTGGTCAACCCCACTGGGCTGGATACTTAGGAGGAAAGAAAAGAAAAATGTGTCATATTGAATTGAGCAATTCAACAGATGCTAAATCAATGTCTCAGGTCACAGGAGCGGGGCGGGGCGGGGGGTGGGGCGGGCAGAAGGTCAGTGGGGAAGTCAGGAGTGGGTCTCTATGCAGCCCTGAATTCCACCCAGTGGAATGACTAGGAGACTATTTGGTAATTTACATACAGATGACATTCAACAAAATGCAGGTGCCTGCCTTCTCACCACAGAGGCCAATTAAATGCTTTACATTTTAAAAAGCAGACTCTTTAAGAAATGCCTGTGAGAACAATTAGGAGTACAAAACACAGTAAATGAAACTGGAAGTTATCAAAAGCTATTGAAAGAAGTTGGAGAAACTGGCCAGTGGCCAAATGAGAGGAAACAGAATCCAGTGGATCAGGTGAAGGACTATAAAAGCCAGGAGTCACTGGTCCCAGTCCCTGCAGAGCCTCCCATGGGCCAATTGTAAAATGGAGATAATAATAGTGCTAGTCTCCTACGTTTAGTTGTTAAGACTGAATGTATTAATATGTGTAAAGTAATTAAAGCAGTGCCTAGCACTTAAGTGCTCAATGACTGTGGGTTGCAATGATTATGATGATTATTAATATAGTATTATTATATTGGCTCCAAAATAGCAGAGACCTTTTCTGCCTTGTTTTCTCAGCACTCTAGCACTTCCAGGACAAAGGAGGTAACTCAATAAATGTTTGCTGAGTGATCGCATGAAATGCCAAGCTTAGCTGGTGACAAAGTATAATCTGGAGCTGCCTACAGACCTGCTACTCAAGTGCCCTATTAGTGCTCCCTCCTTCCCACAGCAAAGTCTCAGGAGCCCTTTCTTAAGTTTCAACCCCAGTTCGAAAGCCTCAGGGACCCCCTCCTGGCTTATCCACTCAGACTCTCCCAGCCAGGGGTCCATCCATCCCATGGATGATCTGGTTCCTGAATCTTATCCACTCCCCCCACTTTGAACCTGCACATTCTGAGCCCTCCCCCAGCTCCAAGATGGGACTCTAGAGGCCTGGGTTTAAATTCTGCCGTTCAGTGTCTTGCTAACCAATGTCTTTGGGTCATTTATTTCATGTGTCTGACCTTAGCCTTCTCACCTAAAAAGTGAAATAAAGATACCCACTGATGGATATAAATGCCCATAACATGCCCAGCATAGTGTCTGCACACGAAAGAGGTGGCCCAATGTTAATTCCCAGTGTGCTACTTGCACAATATGGTGGAATCACTAGAGCCCCATAAAAACAATTGGATGAGCCATTTGGCCAGCAAGAGCCTGGTGATTGAAATCACAGCATCAAGTCTGTTTCTCCAAAAGAAAGCAAAACTTTGTAATAAAACTGAGTTGTGGTTGGATGCTAGGAAAAGCTGTTTGCTGCAGCCTTAACGGGAAAGATGGAAAGGGCACAGCCTCTGAGGCCAGGGGACAGGTTTATTAGTAGGATTAAAGCCAGGGGGAGCTGCTGGAGAGTCAGGGTGGCTTATCAGCATGAAATAGTGTGTTCTCAAAGATAAGATCACCCAGAGAGCAGCCAAGAGGCCACTTCAGAAATAAAAAATCGTAATGGGTTACTGGGAGAGCAAATACCAGTAGGCACCCTGAGCATTGGTCCATGATCTTCTCTGTAAGGACAGCCACATCAGAAGCACCAGGGGAGTTTTAAAAAGTACAGAATCTGGACCTCTCCCTAAAGTTTCTGGTGGGGTCAGTGTAAGTGATCTCTAGCAATCTGTTAACAATTTTTACAAGAATGACAAGTTGATGATGCTAAGGACGCAACCAAGCTTTAGACTGAGTCACATACAATATGAGGATTGTTTTATAATTAGTTCAGTAGCAATCCAGATGCTTGGATTTATCTATTCATTTACTTAACCCATAATCATTGTATGTTTTTGGTAAGACACAAAAATGATGAAAAGATGGTCAGGTCCCTCATCAAGCTTAGAGTTGACAAATGTAGACACTGACCAAAGAGCCTGACAATGAATAGATCATTCATTCATGTAAAAATTAAGTCCCTATTCTGTGCTGGGCTCTGTGTTAAGGAAGTGGGCCCTAAAAAATGGGAAGCAACATGTAACTTAAGAGAAAATAGTATTTTAGATCTCAACCTATCCAAGGGAAACATCATTGCTTTCCCTCTCTCTTTCAGAATTATGTCCTATATTTTTTGCTGAGAGGGGAAAGTTATATTTCCTAAAGTTCAGAGAAAATATTATATTTCTAAGAACACAGTCTGCAGGCTTAGGAGACAGGTTTACACAAATGAAATATTGATAATATGTGCTCAAATGATACTAATGAGGTTAAAAAAAGAGTGAAGAGAGTAAAAATGAAAAATCTTAAGAGTAGCAGTAATAATATCTAACATATTAAGCAGTTACTATGTGCCAGGCATTGATCTCTGTGCTGAATAGACCTAAATAAAAATACACAGCCCTTTCATCTGCTACTGGAGACAGCAGCAAATGCAGGAGTTCATTGGAGAGATAATTCCACAATGGTGTCAGCAGCCTTAAAGAGCATTCCTGTCATTTGACGCTGTTCTTTCTTTTCAGAAAGTACATCTTTTGGAACTAACACAAAGGTTCCATGCACAAAGATGTGCATCACTGGCTTGTTATGGCACAAAACCTGGAAACAAACTGAGTGTCCAACAGTAGGGGTTTCCTTAAATTAGGCATCTGGTGTATCCACATAATGAAAGAATGAGGTGAGTCTCTTTATACTGACATAAAACTCTTGCCAAGACTAACTATTAAGTGAAAAATGCAAGGTGTGGAAGAGTGTGTGGGATCTTTGAAATTTCATGTCCTATGCATGTATCAACTTGGCAAAAATGATTTAAAGTAACATGCCAAACTATTTTATTATAGACTGTAATCCAACAGTTTATGCAAGGACAAGAAAAGTTGGGAAAACTTGGGGAAAATGTTAACTGATTTCGAGTCATAGTAGATCACTGGATTTTTTTTCTCCCATTTTCCTATATTTCTAAATTTATATGTGTGACAAAATGAAATACTTTTGTAATAAAAAATTTAAATAAAAGAGGTCACAGGTCCAGGCTAGGGATTTTCTTAAAATGTTACAACACACATAAGAAGGGATTCATGATCAAGAAATAAATACCAAGGATTAATAGCAGGAAATGTCAAGGATATGGTCAGAAAGGCATAAATCCTAGAATAATTTGCCAAAAAACATAAAGGCGAGGGCCTCTCAAAATTGACTTTTGTCTTTTCAACAAATGTTATTAGGAAAACTGGACAGCAATCTGCAAAAGAATAAAACTGGACCACTTCCTTATACCATACAAAAAAATTAAAAATGGATTAAAGACCTAAATGGAGACAGGAAACCATCAAAATCCTAGAGGAGAACACAGGTAGTAACCTCTCTGACATCATCCATGGCAACTTTTTACTAGGTATGTCTCTGAAGGCAAGGGAAACAACAGCAAAAATAAACTACTGAGACTACATCAAAATAAAAAGCCTCTGCCCAGTGAAGCAAACAGTCAACATAATTAAAAAGGAACCTTCAGAATGGGAGAAGATTTTTGCAAATGACGTATCTGATAAGGGGTTACTATCCCAAATCTACAAAGAACTTATCAAACTCAACACCCAAAAAACAAATAGGCAGAAGACATGAATAGACATTTTTCCAAAGAAGATATCCAGATGGCTAACAGACACATGAAAAGATGCTCAATGTCACTCATCATCAGGGAACTACAAATCAAAACTGCAATGAGATATCACCTCACACCTGTCAGAAGGGGTAAAATTAACAACACAGGAAACAACAGGAATCAGTGAGGATATGGAAAAAGAGGAAGCCTCTTACACTGTTGGTGGGAATGCAAAATGGTGCAGCCACTCTGGGTAACAGTATGGAGGTTCCTCAGAAAGTTAAAAATAGAACTACCCTATGATCCAGCAATTGCACTAGTAGGTATTTATCCAAAGCTTACAAAAATACTGATTCGAAGGGATACATGCACTCCAATGTTTATAGCACTATTATCAACAATAGCCAAATTATGGAAAGAGCCCAAATGTCCATTGACTGATGAATGGAAAAAGGATGTGATACGTATACACACAATGGAATACTACTACCATAAAAAAGCATGAAATCTTGCTATTTGCAACGACATGGATGGAGCTAGAGGGTATTATGCTAAGCAAAATTAGCCCAAGACAAATGCCATATGATATCACTCATATGAGGAATTTAAGAAAAACAAAACAAATGAACACAAGGGAAAAACAAAAGAGAGGCAAACCATAAACTGATGGTTTATGGGGGGGGGGGGTGGAATGTATGAAACAGGTGATGGGGATTAAGGAGAGCACCTATCATGATAAGCACCAGGTGTTGTATGTAAGTGTTAAATCACTAAATTGTACACATAAAACTAATATTATACTATATGTTAGGAATTTTATTTAACTGGGATTTTTTAAAGATTTTATTTATTCATGAAAGACACATACAGAGAGAAAGAGAGAGAGAGAGAGAGAGAGAGAGAGAGAGAGAGAGAGGCAGAGGGAAAAGCAGGCTCCATGCAGAGAGCCTGATGTGGGGTCTCGATCCTGGGACTCCAGGATCATGCCCTGAGCCAAAGGCAGGCGCTAAACCGCTGAGCCACCCAGGGATCCCCCTGGAATTTTTTTTTTAAGATTTTATTTACTTAACATGAGAGAAACAGAGAGAGAGGCAGAGACATAGGCAGAGGGAGAAGCAGGCTCCCTGTGGGGAGCCGGATGCAGCACTCAATCCCAGGACCCCAGGATCATGACCTAACCCAAAGGCAGATGCTCAACCACTGAGCCAACCAGCTGCCCTTAACTGAAATTTAAATAAAAACTTGAAACTCTTCAAAAATTGAGTTTTCAAAATTCATCATTGAGAGGTTGTTTGGGGGCTGTTTCTTTTTAAGTGTGTTGATTAGGACTCTTTTTGTTGTAATTGACAGGAACCCCAAATCCAACTGCATAAAGCAAAAGAAGGGACTTACTTACTGGCTTACAGAATTAAAAAATCCAGAAGAAGGACTGAGTTCTGGAATAGATTGGTTCTGGGGCTCACTAATATCTTGACTTCCTTTCTCTTAACTCAGTTCTCCACTGTGTTGGCTTCAACACCAGGCCCTGGATAGTGGTCCCTGGAAACTAGGCTCACTTCACCTTATTACAAGCAGTTCTAGAAAAAAAAGAGCTTCTGCCTCTTTCCCCTACCGATGCAAGAACATCTAAGACCCTGAGTCTGGGTCACATGCCATCCCTGAACCAATCACTGGAGCTACGAGAAAGCAAGGTTCTGACTGCCTGGGCCAGAACACATGGCCCACCCTGGAGACCAGGAAGTACTGAACACCATCTGAATCTCTTTCCAGAAGAAAAGCAGGTACCAGAAGAAGAGGAGACTGGAAAGCAAAATAATAGCTGATCCCCAGATAACAGAGAAAAGTACAAATTCATGCAAGACCATCTCTTCGGTAATAAAAAAAAGAATTAAGAGCAAAAGATGAAAAACACACTATTAGGAAGAATGTGAAATCTGACTTAAAGAAGCAGCAATAGGAGTGCATTGCTTTAAATGAGTTCAGAGGCCAGAGGAACAAAGTCTCACAATTTTCACGGTTATGTCCACGGAGCTGCCATCAAAGATCTGGGCTTTGACATCTCTAAGACAATCCAAAAAACTAGGGAGGCCACAAAGGAGATAGGGAGGAGTTGAAAGTGGATAACCAAGGACCAGAGGCAACTGCTGATTTCTGATGAAATTATTGAACAGATCGTAAAACAGCAGATTTAAGCAGGCTTACAGAAGAGTTGATTAAAGAAACTATTGCAAGCTCATTGAGAGTAGGTCTTCCAAATGCACTCTGTGGGATGATCAGGTTGGGACCTCTTGGGAAGATCATGTATGTTAAAAACAGCACATGTAGCTTCCAGAAAAGCATTTGGGAATTGGAAAACAAGTTCAGAGGCTCAATCTTTGGACAATAAAAGAAATATGAGTGTGACTTAGCAGTTGATTGGCTGGCTATCCATACCAACTGTATGTCATCATTGCTGTCCTGAGAATGGTTATTGAGGGTACTGACCATGTGCCAAGAACCAGGCTGTATCACAGCACTACTTCATTTAAACCTCTAAGCAATGCAGAAAGTAGATACTTACTAATGCCCCTTTACATTTTAGCTTAAGGCTTAAAAAAAAAAAAAAAAAGACAAACCAGCAAATCATTGAACAGGCACTCTGACCCAGTTCTGTCTAACTGTAAAATTTTTCCTAATAAACACTATCCTCAGCTGATGTGGTATACAGTGAGTGTTCATAATTGGTAGCTTTTCTCATAAGTTCTTAGCATTATCCCAAACAAAATACTGCCCTCTAAGTGTGAAAAAATGCCCAGTTCACTCCTCTTCTGTGGGACTTAGAAATTTAAAGAAAAGACAGAAGCTTCTTTGGGGTAAGGGGTTAACACCTGAGGTTTTCAGGGACAAAACTCACACAATGGTTTTTGTACCTGTGCCTGATATTTTTCTTTCTAGAAAATCTTCTCATTTCTGTTTCTCTTCCTTCTTCCTCATCTTTTGCCACTCCTTTTCTTCAGCTACCTATGCAACTCATGAGTTTATTTATCTTATTTAGTGTCTTAATCACCAAAGTAATACATGCTTACCATCCAACTATCAAGGAACAGGTAAATGCAGAATAAATGGTGAATGTCCCCATGCCTTAGCAAACTGCTGCTCATGGTTTGGCATATAACCTTTTACAATATTTACTGTTCACATATAAGCAAACTATGTTTAATACAATATTATATATTTATATAGAAGCGGTGAGACATACACCAGAATGACCAGCAGCCTCGAACAGTCTTTGAGGCATGCATGTGGTGTTACTGCGAACACCTTTCAGAAACTATGCTCACTGCCTCTTATGTTCATTCCTCTATCAGTCAACAGATGTTTGCATGCCTACTATGTACCAGCTGCCAGGCTAGGTACTCAAAATACTGCTGTGAGCTAGATAGGCACAGGGCCATTCCTGGAGACAAAATCTGGATGGTGAGTCTAATTCAGTTCCAGAAATGCAATCATCAAGCACCTTCTCTGTGCTAGCCCTTATAGAAACTGTGGGGTATCCGAGTGAAAACAGACACAGCCCCTGCCCTGAAGTGCTCATGAAATATAAGAGACACACCAGAAAATTAGAGATTTTATTTGTTTTTTATTATGTTATTATTAACTAAATTTACTGAGCATTTATTATGTGTCCGGCACTACCCTAGCACTTTAGGTGTATTAACTCATTTAATCCTCATGTGGACCCTTTGAAATACCTTTGAAATAGGTACAATGACTATCTCCACTTCACAGATACGGACACTGAGGCTCTGAGAGGACCAGTGACTTGTTTGAGGTCTCACAACTGGTGAGTGGCCAGGTTGTGACTCAAGCCCAGAGCTCTGGGTCTCTAAAACTCTTCTTCTTTTATGGTATTCTGTTCCACGGCATTCTATTTTGCTCCCTCACTAGCAGATCCCTACAAACACTACATGATTCTACTCTGTTCCAATCAATTTGTGCCTGATCTCCAAACTTTAGAGAACAGACTTGCTTGAACTCTACTGATAGCCACAACAACTAAAATTGTTCACATACAACATAGAATATTCCCAGGGTACCCATCGAGACAGAAATAGGCCTGTTAATAGTCTTGTGTTCTACATTCAACTTGAAAGGTTAACATTCAGGATCCTCCTGAGCTTTAAGGCCAGGGGCATCAACATAATGAGGTGCCAGCAAGCCGTGAGGTCTGGACTAGTGACCTGTGAGCTTCTGTTGAGCCCTGAGTTCTTGTGATTTTTTCTTTCTTTCTTTTTTTTTTTTTTTTTTTTTTTTTTTAGTTCAGCATAGTGAAAGAACTTATGAGGATCTTGGTCAAAAGAAGTCTTGATCATTTAATGAAAAAGGCTAACTAGTCAACCGCTCACTATCAATTTATTTTCAGACCAACCTAAATCATAATTCTATCCATTATCTTACCACCATCACCATCCTTCCCTGCTCTGCACCCAATCACTCTCAGCCAGCTCTAGGATAAATGTTCTATAGGGTCTCCCTGCCCTATAGGATTCCCTACACTGCGATTAATCAACTGCAGAGGGGTCATTATCTAGTTCTATAAAAAGGTCTTTCTTTTGACTCAAATGACTGCTAGGTTGTCCCAACTGGACCCCTTCTTTCACCATGCCATTCCTTTCCTAAGCTCCTGTTCTCCATTCAGACCCTTCAATTCATATCAACAATGTTCTACTGAGCTTCTACTAGGAGCTGAGCATCAGGTCAGATTGGAGATAGAAAGATGAGATCCAGGTCCTATAGACCCATGGCACTCGTAGTCAGAAGGAAAGGGTAAACAACTTACACCAAAATAAAAATAGAACTGTGTTTTCCATGCAATGACACAAGAAAAAACAAGATAGAGGAAGGGTTATGTATTCTCTTTGGAGAGGACAGGAGAAGACACAAGGAAGTTTTCACAGATGAAGGTTTTTAAAGGATAAATAGGAGTTTTCCAGGAAGAAGTGGAGGAATTGAAGGCAGGAAATTGTAAAAGAACATGTTTGGTAGGTTGGTGAGTGAGAATAAGAAAAGAGGATGGCATATAATTCAGAAAAGCTATTGTGTGCAACATGGGAGAGCAGAGTGGTGGAAGATGAGCAGGTCAAATTGTGATGGCCCCTCAATCACTTTGCTTGCTTGGTTTTATCATGTGATTTTAGATTTGAAATAATTTTATGCTAACAGGAAAGCTATAAGATTCACAAAAAGAACTTTCATATATGCCCTTTCCATCTAGTTCCCCAAAGCAGTCAATAGTTTACTACACTAGCTACATCATCTTTTCTGTATACACACATTTTTTTGATTTTTTTTCTGAGCCACTTGAGAGTGAGTTGAGGTCATGATATTCCTTTACTCTGAACACTTCAGTGTGTTATTTCCTAAGACCAAAGTCACTTTCTTGTAACTACTATATAAAGTTAGGAAATTTATTTTGACTTAATACTATCATCAGCTCAACAAACCTTTTTCATACTTCACCAATTTTCCCAGTAATTCCCTTCATTGCAAGCAAAAAGAGTTAACCATCCTATTTTAAATTGGAACCCAAAAACTGTCAACATGCCCTGGCCCTGTTTTATTTTTCTTGATAGCACTTACCACCATCTAACATACAACATATTGTTCTTACTTTTTAAATTGTTTCTTGCTTCCTATCACCCCACTGGAATGTAAGTCCTGCAAGGTCAAGATTTTTGTCGACTTTGTTTACACCCCAACACCCGGAACAGTGCCTGGCATGTAGTAGTTGTTCAATATTCTTTGAATGACTGAACGGCCAAATGTGGAGCTATCTCTTCCTTCCTTTTATTCCTTTTATTTTTTTTTTAACCCAAAAAAACAATGTGAAAGAACACTGAGGTTCTGTGTTACTGCCTTCCCCCCTTTCAAGTTCTCGTTTGGGGTCCTTTTGTCCCCCTGTAGGCATATGGTGCATATTTCCAGGAAGAAGGCTTGAACTATTCTAACCCACAACAATTACGGCTTCTCCTAAAGCTAGCCCAAGTCAACAGAATTCCCCCTTTGGGCTGTCCGTATAGATGCAAAAGTCCTTGAAGTGCTATGGTATCTATCCCTCTGCAAATAGAGTTGGCATCTTTAAATCTAATTGAAAGATTAAAAGAAAACCCCCAACTAGAAGGTCAATTTATAGATTCAACAGTTAAATCAAGCCATATCCTTAAGCACATGAGACACAAACCTTGTATTAAATCAAAGACTTAATCTAAATTAAGCCACCCTGGCTGAGAACTCAAGCTGGAGATGTGTAATTAACACCAGCCATTCAGCACCAACTGCCCCATCTGACAGTCCACAGCCTGAACAACCTTGCTATAATTTCCAGGGGACTGTGAGGACACTCACCTTTCAAGCTGCAGAGATGGTGGGCTTGGCTTCATTCTACCTGTCCTCATCTCCTACAACTCACCCCCCCCACACACACACCACATGACACTGCAGGCCCATGGACTTCCTTGTGCTTCTCAAGCATGTCAAGGACATTTCAAGGTCATTTGTACCTGTTCTCCAACTAATGTCTTGTTGGGCTTCGCTCAAATGTCACTTTCTCAGTGAGAATGTCCCTCTCTCTTACTTAATTCTGTAAGCCCCTCCCCTGCTTTATTCTTCCACATGGCACATACTACCTGACATACTGAATATTTTACTTATTCATTTTTTAAAAGATTTTATTTATTTGGGATAGAGAGTGAGATAGAGAGAGCATGAGGAGGGGGAGTGGCAGAGGCAGAGGGAGAAGCAGACTCCCCACTGAGCAGGAAACCTGATGAAGGGCTTGATCCCAGGACCCTGGGATCATGACCTGAGCCAAAGGCACTTAACATACTGAGTCACCCAGTCTAAGGCTCCCCTTTACTTATTCATTTACTCTCTCTTCCCTGCCATAGTATATAAGACCTTTGAAGGCAGGGATTCTGTTTTTTCATTCATTGCTGCCTCCCCAGTCAGTTAGAAGTGTCTGGTATAGATTAGGCACTCAATACTTAATTTTTAAAGTTAATTAATTGGTTATTTGATTAAGTGATTAGTTAATTCAGCTCATGTGCCTGGCCCAGTGTAACTACTGAGCTAATAAACTCTGATAAAGCCTGTGTTGGGTACTTGGGGTATCGAGTCAATTAAGATCCACCCAGAAAAACCCAAACCTCAGATGTCTGTAATATACCACCTCAGACACTGTTGCAGGTTGGTGACTTTGGGACAAAGTTCAAATTCTCTGACAGTTCTCATCCCCTGGACTCCCACTTTCACCACTCCAATAGGTCCTCTACCCTCCAGTAACCTAGCAGAACTCCTTCCAGCTCCTCAACATCACCAAGTTCTTCTCACATGTAACATTTCTCTTCCTATTCTTCAAGTCTGGCCAACTCCTATTTACCAGATGCATCTCCTGCCCTGGAACTCATCACGCTGTATAGGAACCATCTTCATAACATGTCAGTATAACCAGACTGTGGGTTCTATGAAGCCAGAGCCCTTGCCTTCCTCTCTATTTCAGGATCAAGGACACGCCAGCCTCCTAGGTGAATATTTACTAATTTGTACAAGGCTTATCCTATTTCACAGATGGAGGTTAAGTAGAACATAATGGTAGTATATTAGTATAAGTATATAACTATAACAAAATGTATAGGAAAATATATTACACTCATAATAAGTGTACTATAATGATAACACAGACCATGCCTTGAAACAGCTCTGAGTTCAAATCCCAATCCTTCCACTTAATACCTGTGTGACCTTAAGAAAGGTTCTTCAGCATTCTGAATTGTTCTCCTCATCTGTGAAATTATGAATATGGTAAATTCATACTCCATTCAACACTGTTCTCAAGGCCGAGGATATGGCAGTAAATAACTGGGTAGTCTGCAGTAATAGCTGAGCCAAGTCCTAAGTGATGAGAAGTTGCTGGCTAGCTTGAGCACAAAAAGACAAATATTTGGGGCACAAGAAAAGTCACACACTGAGTCACTAAGGCAGAAATAGCCTTATCGTTTTCAGGGAGAAGAAAAGAAGTCCAGTGGTGCATCTGGCCTTCTGAAAAGCAAGCCTCCCATACTCTCAGGACATGCAGAGCTGCTCTCTCTGCCCTGTTTCAGGCTCCTCGCCTAATCCTCTCCTAATCTACCCAGCTTCAGAGTCTGAGGTCCATCTCTGGCTCCCATGAAGGACACTGCAGCTCTGGTCACAGCTTTCTCATTTCTTCTCCATCTCAACTGGAATCTCCCTCTGGTTGGCCACCCTGTGTGTGTCCCACTAACTCAGCCTTCTCAATCCCCGATATCAGCATCCCTCTGGGTGTCATTGTTAACCAGGCTTGCCTGGCTCTCAGCCCGAAAATCTCTAAGACATGAACCAATGGGTAATGGGGAGATAAATAAAATGTGGGAGACTACAACTCCAGATCTAGATGTCACTGGGATCTAGTTAGGTCTGAGAATATAAAAGTGTCTATGCTCCTCTCCCCCCACTATCCCTAAATACGAAACTATGGTCTATGCTACTGCATATTTTATCTTTATATCTGCTTTACTCTGACCCTGTTACAACACTGATTCTCAACTGGAAGTAATTTTGCACCTCACTCCACCCCTGACAGAGTAATTTGGCAATGCCTAAATCATTTGAGTTGTCACAACTGGCAACTAGTAAGCAGATGCCCGGAGTGATGCTGTGTGGTGCAAAGGACAGGCCCACTGCCATAATAAATTATCCCTGCCCCCAAAGTCAAAAGTGCCAAGGCTGAAAAACTCTGCTTTAAAGTAGCCCAGAACACACACATATAAACATGAAGCATATACAAAGAGATGCTAAAATTTACGTGTATACAGAAAAATGCATATTAAAATATTAATGAGGTATTTCATACTTGGTATGTGACATGATCAAAAAGGTTAAGTACTGGCAGGAATGTAGGGATGTGAGAACACTCATGCACAGTTAGTGGGAATGAACACTGGTGTGGCCCAAGCAACATGTTACTATTTAATCAGAGTCAGAGTCACAAACCCAATGGACCAGTAGTTTTAGGAGAAATTCTTACAAAGCTCCTTACAACATGTATGAAAATAATCACCACGATGTTGTTTGTGGTTTTAGGAAGTTAAAGGCCACAGAGTGTCCATCACTGGGGAAGGAGACAAGCAAAAGTAGATAAGTGAGCAACACAGAGTATTAGAAGTGACATTTTAGATGTACAAACAGCAGTAGAAATAGACCTGACAACTACAATGAAAGGCAGATAGGAGAGAAAAAAAACAGCATGAGGTAATTAGGACAATTCTACACTCATGATTTTTTTTTTAATGTACACATTCAGGGTGCCTGGGTGGCTCAGTCAGTTAAGCATCTGCCTTCAGTTCAGGTCATGATTCCGGACTCCCTGCTCAGTGGGGAACCTGGTTTTCTCTCTGCCGCTCCCCCTGCCTGTGTTCTTTCTGTCAAATAAATAAAATATATTTTTAAATGTACACATTGGGGGAATCCATTGGCATAAGTACTTTTGGAAAATCATTTGCCAGTATCTACTAAAGTCAAATATAAATACTATGACTCAGCAATTAAACTCTTAGACCTATAGTCAAGAGAAATGAATGTTGTGTCTACTAGAAGACATGTACAGGAATGTTCATCTCAGTTTAATTCATATTAACCCCAAACTGGAAAAAGCCAGTTGTTAATAAATAAAATGATGCACATGTATATGATGGAATACTATACAGCAACAAAAAGGAACAAGCCACAACTGAATGCAGCATGAATGAATCTCACGGATACAATGTTCAGCAAAAGAAGCCAAACACAAAAAGTACAGAATGGGATGTAGTGATTCTCTGAATAAAGCTTAAAATCATACAAAACTAATCGATACTATTAGAAGTCATCCATTTGGGAAGGACAGACTATAAGGATGCACACAGGAGATTACCGCAGTGCCCGAAATATTCTGTATCTTAGTCTAGGTGGCAATTATACAGGGGTCTATACATATGCAAAATATCAAGCTACACACATAAAATTTGTGCTCTTTATGTTAATTATACCTTAACTAAAAATAAAACATGGAGGGGGCACTTTCAAAAGATACAGATTCAACTGACAATACTAAGTACTGGCAAACATGAAGAGCAATTAAGAATGCTCATACGTTGCTGATAGGAATGCAAAATGACACAGCCAGTCTGTAAAACAGTGTGGCAGTTTCTTAAAAAGCCAAACATATGCTTATAATATGGCCCAATAATTCCACTCCTGAGTACCCTAAAAAAGGAAAACCTATGTTCATATAAAAACCTACACATAAATGCACAAATGTTTATTAGCAGCTCCAATGATAATCACCAAAAACTGGAGACAATCCAAATGTCCCTCAGTGAGTGAAGGGATAAACAAACTGCACAGCACAGAATACTACTCACCAATAAAAACAAACTACTGATATCGGCAATAATCTGGATGAATTTCAAAGGTGTTATTCTGACTGAAAGAACCAATCTCAAAATGTTATATACTGCATGATCCCATTTATATGACTCCTTTGAAAAGACAAGATTATAGTGAGGGAGACAGACCAGGGGTCACCAGGAGTTACAAGTGGAGAGAGAGTGTGACAAAGGAAAAGCTTGAGGGAATTCTTCAGGGTAATGTATGTGTTCGATATCCTGACCATGGTGAGAAAGGTGACATGAAGCTATGTATATGTTCAAATCCATAGCTCTCTACACCACCCCCTCAAAGAGAGTCAACTGCACTACCTGATAACTTAAAATATAAAATAAATAAGATATTGATTCAGAATCCTATTCCATAATTAATAGACAACTACATTAGAAATAAGACAAGTTCTGGCAATCTAAAAAACAGAAGGTATTACATACTTAAAAGTTGCTAAAAGAATAAATCTTAAATGTCACCACAAAAAAAGAAATAGTAATTTATGTGATGTGACAGAGGTGTTAACTAACACTATAGTGGTAACCGTTTTTGCAGTATATGAGTGTAGCAAATCAGTGCATCATATACCTTAAATTGGCACAGTCTTAGATGTTAATTACATCTCAGAAAAGCCAGAAATAGAAATATGTGCGTGTAGACCAGCAACATGTGTGCAGTGTTTCTGCCCAGGGAAGCATACTTTTACTGGGGGATGGTCACTAAGCACAACAACCAGACACCACTATTGAAATCCCAGGATCCTAAAAGGGAAGTAGGTATTTAGTGCCCTTGGTGGGCAAAAGAGCCTTGTCAGCATTTGGAACAATCCAAAAGCTGAGTTCCCTGGTGTCAGTCAAGGGTCAAGCCCAAAAGCATGCCCTTCTAAAGATGGCAACTTCTGTCCTGCTATTAACTCCTACTTACTCTGCAGCCCTGCAAAGACAAGTGTTGAAATGTAATGAGCCTTAATCCAAAAGAAAAAGTAAAATAAAATCAACACTGTATCAGTCAAATAAAACAATGGTTTGACCAAGATACAGCCATGGGCATTGTGCTGCAACTCTGCTTTCAGGGCTGCAACCACAGGGAAAAGAAGCCCTATAAACACTCCTATGTTAGCCCCATGAGGCACAGTATGGCTACCGGTTACAGGAGACCCTTTCCCTTTTCTCATATTAAAGCAGCATTGCCCTGAACAAACCAACCTGAATGTATTTCCCCGCTAACCTTTGTCTCACTATGTGAAACAAAGGAAAAAAAAATCTCTCAGCAAATGTTAAAAACAGAAGTATAGGGCAGCCCCAGTGGCTAAGCAGTTTAGCGCCACCTTCAGCCCAGGGTGATATCCTGGAGACCCGGAATTAAGTCCCACGTTGGGCTCCCTGCATGGAGCTTGCCTCTCTCTTGCCTGTGTCTCTGCCTCTCTCTCTCTCTGTCTCTCATGAATAAATAAATAAAATCTTTTAAAAAAAAAGAAAAACTTTAAAATAAAATTAAAAAAAACAGAAGTATAGAGGGCAGAGAACACCTCCCAAATATCCCCAAGGATAATCTAAAGACTGAATGATTCTCACCTCCCTGAAATGACCCTCCCTGGCCCACTACCATCCCCGCCACCACAGCTGCAAAGTGATTAAAAGGAAAAATTCTCTGATGTTTTCTGGTTCAGTGTTTTAAAGTTTCAGGAATGAAAAAGTTTTTGTTCCCTAATGATAATTCTCAGTTGCAGCGGGGCCTGGGTTCTGTTTAGCTAAAGAATTGCCTTTATGTCCACTACATTCTTGTCCCACCTCAAAGACAGATGCTCAGCAAGAACAGGAAGCCTGCAAAAGCCATTTAAAAAATCTGATATTAATTGATCTGTTCTATCAGTTCTTCTGATTATTATTTAAGCCATATTAGTGTGTTAACCAGGCAGGCTCACTAGATGGAGGGACGGACGGAAGGAGGGAGGGAGAGAGGGAGAAAGGAAAGAAAGAAGGAACAAAGGAATGAAGGATAGTCCAGTAGATGGATGGAGATAAGCAGATGTAGACAATTAGATATAGACAAATAGAGATAAAGACATTCATTCAATATTTGCTGAGTATCTACTAGGTGCTGAGGATATAACAATAACCAAAACAGGAAAACATCCCCTACCTCCTTGGAGTTTACATTCCAGAAGGAAGAGAGACAGATCATACATAAATGCAACATATAGAATGACATTTGGTGTTAAGTGCTATGGAGAGGAAAAATAAAAGGGAAAGACTTGAGACTGGCTGGGAGGGGTTTCAATTTTAAATAGCAGGGCCAGGCCAGGACTCACTTGGAAAGTGATTTTTGAACAGAGACCTAAAGAAGATTAGGGTATTCAGATTCAATTGTACTTTTTAAGTAGATAGGCCTAACTAACTACCTATGGAAAAATAGGCTTCTGTCAAAAGTACCCGGACAATCACAGAAATTGGTTTAACACCAACAGAAATATATAGGAGATCATGAAATATAACTGCATAGTTGTCTGAAAGATTTGGATTGAAGAAGTATAATATGGCTAAGGCACAGTTAGAAAAAAACAATGATCTATCACAAAGAAGGGTTCCCCCTATCCAGGCCCAGGGTAACCAGATCTAAGTACTCCTTATGTCATAATAATGTCATCACACACAAATGACTTCACAGATTAATTCTACCAAACATTTAAAGAGTTAATATCTATTCTTATGAACCTATTCAAAAAATAGAAAGGGAAGGAAAACCTCCAAATTCATCTCTGAGGGCAGGATTATCCTGATTACACTTAAAAAAAAAAAAGTATAGGTCAATATCTCTAATTAACACAGATGCAAAAATCTTCAACAAAATATTACCAAACTGAACTCAATAATACATTTAAAAAAATGATTTACCACAATTAGGTTGGATTCATTCCTAGGATGCAAGGGTGGTTCCATATTTGCAAAAAAAAAAAAAAAAAAAAATCAATGTGATACATCACATCAATAAGTACAAAAACCATATGATCACTTCAATAGATGCAGAAAAATCATGTGACAAAGGACATCTATTCATAATAAAAACTCTCAACAAAATAGGTTTAGAGGGAACATAACCTCAGTATAATAAAGGCCATATATGAAAACCCCACAGCAAACATCATACTCCATAGCTTTCTCCCTACTGAGAGCTTTTCCTCTAAGATCAGGAACAAGACAAGGATGCCCATTCTCAACAGTTTTACTCAACACAGTACTAGAAATCCTTGTCATAGCAATCAGACAAGAAAAAGAAATAAAAGGCAACCAAATTGGTAAGAAAGAAGTAAAACTTTCACTACTTGTAGATGACATGATACTATATAAAGAAAACCCTAATGCTCCACAAAAAAAGCTATTATAACTGACAACTGATACATGAATTCAATAAAGTTACAGGATACAAAATCGATATATAGAAACTGTTGCATTTCTATACACTACTAATGAAGTAACAAAAGGAGAAACTAAGAAAACAATCCCATTTACAATTGTACCAAAAGTAAGAAATTACCTAGGAATAAATTTAACCAAGGAGGTAAAAGACCTGTACTCAAAAAGACTATAAAATGTTGGTTAAAGAAATTGAAGACACAAATAAATGGAAAGATATCCTACGGTCATGAACTGGAAGAACTAATATTGTTAAAATGTCCATACTATCCAAAGCAATCTATAGCTTTAACGCAATCCTTATCAAAATACCAACAGCATTTTCCACAGAACTAGAATAAATAATCCTACAATTTGTATGGAACCACAAAAGATCTTGAAAACCCAAAGCAATAGAAAAAAAAATGGAAGTAACACAATCCCAGATTTCAAGATACACTACAAAGCTGTGGTAATCAAAGTGGTATGGTAGTAGCACAAGAATAGATACATAGACTAATGGAAAAAGTAGCCCAGAAATAAACCCCAAAATATATGGTCAATTAATCTACAACAAAAGAAGTAAGAATACACAAAGGGAAAAAGATATTTCTCTTCAACAAATGATGTTGGGAAAAATAGACAGCTACATGCAAAACTGGACCAGTTTCTTACGCCAGACACAAAAATAAACTCAAAATGGACTAAAGACCTAAATGTAAGACCTGAAACCATAAAATTCCTAGGAGAAAACATAGGCAGTAACCTCTCTGACATTAGCTGTAGAAATATTTTTCTAGCGATTTCTCTTTTGGCAGGGAAACAAAAGCAAAATTAAATCCTTAGGACTACACCAAAATAAAAGCTTTTGTACAGCAAAGGAAACCATCAACAAAACAGAAAGACAGCCTACCAAATAGAGAAGATATGTGCAAATGATATATCCAATAAGGGGTTAATATCCAAAATACATAAAGAATTTTTTAAAAAAACAAGAGTTTAAACAATTCAACACCAAAATAATCACAAATGATCCAATTAAAAATGTGTAGAAGACACAAATAGATTTTTAACCAAAGAAGACATACAGATGGCCAACAGACACATGAAAAGAAGTTCAACATCAGTCATTATCAGTGAAGTGCAAATCAAAGTCACAATGAGGGCAGCCCCCATGGCCCAATGGTTTAGTGCCACCTTCAGCCCAGGACAAGACCCTGGAGACCCGGGATCGAGTCCCACGTTGGGCTCCATGCATGGAGCCTGCTTCTCCCTCTGCCTGTGTCTCTGCCTCTCTCTCTGTGCCTCTCATGAATAAATAAATAAAATCTTAAAAAAAAAACCACAGAGAGATAATACCTCATACCTGTCAGAATGGCTAAAATCAAATCACAAGGAACAAGTGTTGGTAAAGATGTGGAAAAAAAGAAATCCTTATGCACTGCTGGTGGGAATACAAGCTGGTATAGCCACTATGGAAAACAGTAAAGAGTTTCCTCAAAAAGTTAAAAATGGAATTACTATATGATCCAGTAATTCCTTTTTTTTTTAAGATTTATTTATTTATTTATTCAGAGAGAGAGAGAGAGAGAGGCAGAGACACAGGCAGAGGGAGAAGCAGGCTCCATGCAGGGAGCCCGATGTGGGGCTCAATCCTGGGTCTCCAGGATCACACCCTGAGCTGCAGGCAGCGCTAAACCGCTGCACCACAGGGGCTGCCCTGATCCAGTAATTCCACTACCGGTATTTACCCAAAGAAAATAAAAACACTAATTTAAAAAGATATGTCCACCCCTGTGTTTACTGTAGCATTATTTAAAACAGCTAAATATGGAACCAACCCAAGTGTTCATTAACAGATGAATGAAGAACATACATACAATGGAGCATTGCTCTGCCCTAAAAAACAATGAGATCTTGCTATTTGCAATAACATGAATGGATCTAGAAGGTATAATGCTAAGCGAAGTAAGTCAGAGAAAGACAAATACCATATGATTTCACTCTTAGGTGGAATTTAAGTAAAAGGAAGAAGAAGAAAGAAGAAGGAAGAAGAAGAAGAAAGAAAGAAGAAAAGAAGAAGAGAGACCAAAAAAAAGAGACTCTTAAATACAGAGAAACACGCTGACCATTACTGGAGGGGAGGGGGGTGAGGGAAATGGATGAACCAGGTGCTGTGGATTCAGAGCCCATTTATTGTGATGAGCACTGAGTAACTTACAGAATTGTTAAATCATATTGTACATCCAAAACTAATATAACACTGTATATTAAATAAAAGGGAATTTTAAAAATTAATTCAGTAACTTTTTAAAATGCTGTCACACAAAAGCTGGGGTTATGTCTAATGTGAGCACAGAGATAGGAAGAAGTGTGGCACCAACCACCGCTGATACAGATACCCTACGGATGTACAGGTGTGTCAAAAGATGGAAAAGAACAGGACAGTTGAAGTTCTATATAAATATGGAAATGCAAGTAACAGGCATGTGAGGATCCCCAGGAATGTTGCAGGTCTGCTGCTTTTTTGGACTAGAAAATGGCAATGGTTAGTCTTGGTGGTACTTATGAGCAAAATCAGAATTATACTGATCCCTCCCATCCCTATATGCACTTGCCTTTATAATGCAACATTGCTCCTCTTCCTGGGAAGGCAGGGAGTCTAGTCCTCTGCCCTCTTTCATCTGAGCTGGCCACGTGGTTTGCTTTGACCAATAAAATCTCAAAGAATTGATGCCATAGTGTGCCTGCCTAAGCTTCAATAGGCCTTCTCCCTCTTGAAAGGCTCCCCCTTCTCCGACTGACTTACTTCACTCAGCATAATACCCTCCAGTTCCATCCACGTTGAAGCAAATGGTGGGCATTTGTCGTTTCTAATGGCTGAGGTTCTCATTCATTTGGGGAATATAAATAATAGTGAAAGGGAATATAAGGGAAGGGAGAAGAAATGAGTGGGAAATATCAGAAAGGGAGACAGAACATGAAGACTCCTAACTCTGGGTAATGAACTAGGCGTGGTGGAAGGGGAGGAGGGCGGGGGATGGGGGTGAATGGGTGACAGGCACTGAGGGGGACACTTGACGGGATGAGCGCTGGGTGTTATTCTGTATGTTGGTAAATTGAACACCAATAAAAAATTAATTTATTAAAAAAAAAAGGCTCCCCCTGCAGGGTGAGTGCAACTTTCATTTTCCTGCCGGCATCCACACTGCCAGGCCCTCCGTGCACAAACGGAGCACATAAACGGCCTTCCATAGCTCTGAAATGTGGGACAGTGAAAATCCTGAGGAGGAGCACAGCCCTGTCCCCTGGGCTTGTCATGATTGGTGCCTCATCTTTCCTGTGCAGGTGGGGTTGATTAATGGCATGGTTAAAGAGAACCAGATGCTGCTTTCCATTCCCCTTCCTGCAGAGATGCTTAATTACTGGGCTTCACCTGTTGAGTCTCCTTAAGCGATGTGAGTGTGTATTTTTAAGTGGGAAAACAATTCATTAGCAAGCACCAACATCTTAGAGGAGGGAGAGTCCCCGATTAATCCAAGTGCTGCTTTTATCTGAATACCATAAAGCCAAAAAAAAAAAAAAAGAAGAAGAAGAAGAAGAAGAAGAGGAAGAAGAGAAAAGAGAGAAGAAAAGAAAAGAAAGAAAAGAAAAGAAAAACCATCAGCAGAGGGTGGGGACTTGGGACCCCCCCTTCTCAATCTCCACCCATGCTTGAGCATCCCCCCTCTGCTTCTCCCTTTAGCTTAGTAGCTTTGGAATGACAGCACTGGCCAGACAGTCAGGAGCTACCTACAAAGGGCCAAAGCTGATTTATCATTTTTGCTTTAGCTTTGGCATTTTGTTAAACAAATGCAAAGTCTGCAAAAAGCCTAGCCTAGAGTTATTAATACATATTTTGGCCTAGAATAATATGTCTAAAGGTATTAGAATTCAGGTTCTAAGACAGTGGTTCTCAACCCTCATAGCAGAGGAAATTTAGAATAGGTGCCCAGACTCTGGATTCAGATTTAATTGGTCTGGGGCGTGGACCCTGGCACTGGGATTTTTCAAGATCTCCTGTGACTACTCTGATGTGTAGCTGGAATTGCAAACCATTCTGGTTTGCATTGCAATTAGATAGATTACAAAGCACTTTCTAAAGGATGGGTCCTAGGCATTATCACTGAATCACCTATGCCAAGCATGGTGCCTGGCAGAGTCAGTCACTGATACATGTTATGGAAATAAAAATAATATTCATTGATCATTTTTTTCAGTTATTTTGTGTGATACATATATCCATCCATATGTCTGAAAATGCCGTGTGTGTGTGTGAGAGAGAGAGCATGCATGCATTTTTATTTCCTTATTTTTTGCTTGCCTGCTTGTCCCTCTCATTTCCATCCTTATCCCAAAACCTGTCCTGCCTGCAAACCCTCTATCAATAGCTCAGTCAGTGACTTTCCATATATTCCCCATCCTCATTTAATTAGAGGCAGACATATGGACATATATGAGCATGGGTTGTCACTGTGTGTTTTGTAGAAATGGGATCATATCATACATATCGATTCCTTCCAGAAAGCTCCCCAAGTCACCTGATAGAGCCCTACTGCACTCTCCTCCATTGGCACAAACTAGTCCATGAGAATATGCACCATAATTTACTCAGCCATCACCCTATGAAAGGTATTCACTTTGCTTCCCATTTCTCCCCCATCAGAAACCATGCAGCAACAAACAAAAGGTTGTCTGATGCTGGCAACCAACCCATAAAGTACAAATGTCCACATGTATCTCTCCTCCCATCCCCACACACAAAGCCAAATGTCCACTGTGCCTGCTTTGACACCCTAAACTTCATCTCTGGCCAAGGAAGATTATAACGAATTACATGAGATCATGCATACAAAAAACACTTTACAGTCTACAGGATGCTTTGTGTCAAAGTTGGGCATTCACATGGCCTGGCCAGGTTCTCTGTGGCCAGCCCCATTCACAACCCAGCTCTGGCAGAAAGCTGTTCAATAGCATCATTAACAGCCCATTGATCCAATTACATTTCTTTCTGTTCCACTTCAGAATTACAATCTCTCGTTCCCCGCCCAAGAGCCCAGATAGATTCCTGATGATCAGTGGAAGAGATAGCTGCCATCAGGACTCGCTTGAAGGACCCAACTGCTCATCTAATTGTGGCAAGGGAGGAATTAATCTGGTTGACACCTCAGGCCTCTCTCCTCCATGGAAACTTGCTATGTACTCCAGCCCCTCAGTCTTTCAGGTTAGATATAGGGATGCAGTCAAGCTTAGTCAGTCTAGGGGTATTGTTGGGCTGCCCTCATCTGGCATGTAGTAGGCACTCAATAAATGTTTAATTGGAAAATGCCCGAGGGATCATATACTGGGGCTCAAAGCAGAGCAGGTTGGCAGAATAAAGGAGATTTGTCCAAACTATCTCTTTGCAGGTGGGCCAGTGGGAGCTGGAATCTGTGTCCAGAGGTAATGCATAAAATGAAAATATACTCCCGAATAAGACAAAGTCAAGACCTTGAGTGACAGCTGAGGGCAAAGTAGAGGGAACTAAACACACATTCTCAGGGATGCCTGGGTGGCTCAGGGGTTGAGCGTCTGCCTTCAGCTCAGGGTGTGATCCTGGGATCCGGGATCAGGTTCTGCATCGGGCTCCCTGTGGGGAGCCTGCTTCTCCCTCTGCCTGTGTCTCTGCCTCTCTCTGTATCTCTCATAAATAAATAAACAAAATCTTTAAAAATAAATAAATAAACACACATTCTAAGTCCAGTGGGCAAGACAATGATTGAGAGAAATGAGTAACTGGACCAGAATAGGAAGCATTCACTCACTTGACAACTACATATTGAGTACCTAGTGTATGCCAGGCACAATGCTAAGTACTGTTGATAGGGTGGGATAGCCATGGTTCCAGCCCTCAACTGCTCATGGTCTTGTGAAGGAGACCAAAACATAAATGCACCATCTTAACACAGACATGACAAGGCAGGACAGAGCTAAGGCCTATGACAGAAGTAGGCCCAGGGAGATTCGAGAGTACATGAGGAGGCCAAACCGGGGAAGTATGGAGGATATTCTGGAGGGGGAGATGGAGGAATTCATAAAGCTGACAGAGAGGGGAAGACGGATTGGCAGGTGAGCAATTTACACCATTTAAGGCTGTGGCCTCCTCTGCCACTGCATTCACCACAACTTTTGACTCCTACATCTGGACTCCTCTTCAATGAGAGCCTATGCCCGTAAGCATATCTCTGGGTGCCACGGAGTCTGTGCTTTCCAACCCCCATGCCTTTGTCCACGCTGTTCCCTCTGCCTGGATAACACCAGCCCATCCTCCCTCTTCAATCTACACAACCATCATCTCTACCTCCCAGCAAGGCACAGCCCAGAGGTTACGTCCCCTGTGAAGCTGTTCCAAATTCCTCTATCGGGAATTAATCTCTGCCTCTCTCCCTGAATTCCAATAACACTTTGCTTGTTCCTCTCTTTATAGTACATAGGCAATCTTGACATTGTATTACAATTATTTGTGTATTTGTCTTCTCTACTAAACTCTGAACTCCACTGGGGCAGAAAACCTTGTCTTAACCACCTTGGCATTCCCCACAGTGCTTTATCCAAGGCAAGAGCTTAATGCATGTTGAATGATGATGATGTTTACCAGATTCCAGGTAAATGGAAGGAAGTTAACAGCACAGCTAGAATCAAGGGACAGGTGTTACGGGCAAGCTCAACTTTCTAACTAAAATTGGCTGCTGACTGAAGTAGTGCATTTCCCATGATTGGATGCAAAGATTCTTTAAAAATAGCTCGATCAGGTGACTTCCAAGCTTATCTAACCTTTACCAATTTACTCTGATGGAAAATGGTTGATGAACAAAAAGGAGAAAATCCCACAAACAGGTGAGTTAGGAATAGGTTGTTGTCAATGTTATAGCACCTGGGCTGGGTGATACATGCAAGGGCATTTATTAGATTATTAAATATTTAGGCAATTAAAGAGAATAATTCCTAGGTAAGTTCTGACAGTATGTCAAGAACAGGGTTCTAATCAACCTAATTCTGAACATGTGAGATCCATTTAAAGTCTTTGATGTAGACCATAGCTATCCCCAGATCTGTTTGTTGGGTCAATCAGGTCAAGTGGTGAGGACTTTCTAGAGCACCAATCTCACAATATCATCTGCTACTTAAATATTCTATGACTCCCTAGTGCCCCAGGACATGCTCCTCAGTACTCAGCATGATGTTTAAGGCCCTAAATGATGTAGCTCATGCCAGCCTCCCCTTGAAGCCTTCCCCTGACACACTCAGACTAGGGGTCCCAATCTCAATGGTATACAGGGACACAGCAGAGGGTCCTGGACCCAGAGAAAACAGCAAGTGTATGCCCCAATTTGAAAACAGAGCAATTCTACAGGCCCAGCCCCTTTTTCCAGAAGGAATACAGACTCAGCACTGCAAGTGCTTCCAAGTTTTCATATGAATCAGGAAATTCAGATTTTTTATAGGATCTGCCATTTTTTTGTACTGGCTCAAAAATTTTAAACGCTATGCAGGCCAGACAAACCCCTTCTGTGGTCTATGGATCCCTACCCTATGCTTACTTAGAACCTATTTTTGTAATCAACTTAGTGTTCCTGTACAGTACTGTGCTCACTCACTTCCATAATTCCCTCTCTGATTCTCCTCTGCCTACATCACCCCCCCATCTCTTTTTCCCGGATTCATTCCTGCTCAGCCTTTAAGATTCACTTCTGCAGCAGTTACTCCTGCAGAATTATCCATTCCTTTATACTGCCTATATTTTCATAATTTCTTACAATGAACATGAGTAGCAGACACTGTCACTGCTTTGCCATCCTGAAGATCTTTCTGACACTGATATGCATACCAGTCCCCATGTGCCATCACTCTCAACTGCCTTGGGCTACTGAAACTCACTTTCTCTTTGTGCTTGGAGAGCCACAAGTTCCTGGGAATGTATGTCCCACAAAAGCAGCCCTTATCCAAAGAATGGCAGGTGCAGAGGTAGAAATACTCCACCTCCCTTGTCCCTTGATAAGAATAAATCTAAAATGTACTGTCTGCAGATCTCCTCTGTAGATTGAGCCAAAGTTCTCCTCTGCAGGATTTTGCTTGTTATCACACACTTGTTTCTGTTTTTCCTGGAAACACTTCCTCACAGATCAGTTTAAAATGAGTTCTCATTCCAGGATCCACTTCTGGAATCTGCAATAAACAGCTTCTGACATGCCACCAATGACCTCCACCTCTTTGTGTTCAAGACATTGTGTAATTTCTTCCCTTGAGTATGACTTGCTTCTAAGTCTAAAAGTGAAAAGTGTGGCTTCCATGATTCAGTTAGAAACAATTATGACTTCTATCTTGCTAGCACACTTTATAATCTTCCCACCTTGCATGCTTTCATAATGCAAGCTGCTGTGTGGGAGAAACCCATGTGACAAGGAACTGGGGGTGGCCTTTGGCCAATAGCCAGCAAAGAACTCAATGCTGCCAACAAACACTGAGCTGGGAAATGGATACTTCCCCAGTTGAGTCTTTGGATGAGACCAGAAACAGACCTTGGGCCAACACCTGATTGCAGCCTTCTGCAAAAGTATGAAGCAGAGGACCCAACTAAGCCGCAGCCAGACTCCTGACCCACAAAAACCATGAGATAATAAGGGTAAATTGTTTTAAGCTTCTGAGTTTTGGGGTGATTTGTTATAAAGGGATAACTAATACAGGATCTCAATTTAAGAAAGCATGTAATACTTTTATAATTAGAAAATATTTTATCAAAAAAAAAAAAAAGAAAATATTTTATCCCAGTTGTCTTCTCTAGAAAGCCATTTCTGAACCTCCAGAGCTCTGGGTCCCCTCTGTCATGGTCCTCATCATGCTGAATTTAATCATTGATGTCCCTTGCCTCTATTCATTTGTCCCCCCACCATCACCTTGAAGACAGACCTTTGGGAGAGGAGAAGCCCGATATATTTCTTTATCTTACCACCTAAGCAAAGTACCTGGCATATAGTAGATGCTTAATGAATGTTTATTAAAGTGATTAATTTCATTGTTAATTATTTCTAGCATGGTTTTGGCCAAATGTTTCCCCATACTCTGTCATTCTCCAGATGCCAAAGGAAGGGTACAGCAGGCCGTTGGTATCCGGCAGGATCTCCACTCTATGCTTCCCCTGCATTACTACCTAAGCAGCTTCTCCTTTTCAATCACCAGGGTGCATATCAATTTCACATTGACACTTCCTCCCATCTGTTCGATTCATCTGTTGGACGGTCACTCGCTGCCACTTCAGAGCAACAGGGAGTTCACTCTTCCTTTAATACCCCTCTGGGAAGCCCAGGGAAATTATCTCTGATTGATGTGATTTCTTCTTTTGGTCCCAATGACAAAATTATAGAAAAATCCAGTCATATTTTGCACCACACTTGGAAGAAATCTGTTCAGCTTTTGTCTGCCAACCATGACAAAAACTTGATTAACCAGGACTCAGCACACAGTGGTTTTGTTTGGGGGGATTTTTTTTCTGGTTAGCTAAGGGATAAAACTGAAAATGCCATTTATTTCCTCCCTTATTCCTTGGAAAAAGAATCAATAGGTTAGCCCACATTGCTGCCCACTGTAAATAAATTCCCCCAAAGAAATTGAGTCTGAGAGAGATGAGCATCTTGCAGGCCAGAGGACTAAAGATGCTGTTAGAAATTAGCTTTGAATCAGCAGAGATCTTTGTGGAGTGTGGGGTTTTTATTTTTAAAAAGTATTTGCTAACACTCATATTCCTTGTCTTTGCCTCTTCTAAGAGCAAAGGATGGAGTGTTTGTCCTGTTATTGTTATTGTCCTGTTATATGTTCCTGATTCTTGAAGTCCAGCTCATATAAGTTATACTGTATTTTAGTTAATATGGTGGAGACTCATTTATAGATCCCTAAATCCAAACTGATTAATGTCTCATATTCTGCACTCAGTAGGGACTCACAGTCTCCTAAGCATCTCGGATCCTCCCTCCAAGACACATGAAGTTCCTTTTCCATTCCTTCCCATGGTCTAGGGCATGGTGAACAGAGGTGACTTTTTTGTCACTAACCTAATAGATCCTCTCAGCTCTGGGAGAGGAAGAAGAAGTCATATGGTAACTTGATACCTTGACCAAAATTCAACTTACTTTAAGGGAAATGGGGTGTTAAGAGAGGAAACAGATGAGTGAGTGCTGACTCTGGGCCAGGCACCAGGGTAGAGAATGAGGTTTTACTCCTGACCGCAGCTTGCGAGATCTTACTTGATCTGGCCCCCTGATGACTTCTCTGCCCATGCTCCCGTAACACTTAACATGCTACAGCCACGCTGGCCCTCTCTATATTCTTCCTACCTCAAGTTGTTTGTGCTTGCTGTTTCCTCTCTGGCAATGCTCTTGTCCAGATATTTTCATGTCTCACTCCTTGTTATCCCTCACTGCTCAATTCAGTGTCCTCTCAGAAAGGTCCTCTCTAGTCAGGTTGCCCACCTTCCATGCCCATTCTCCACCAGGTTCATTTACCATATTTTCTTCAGAGTCTACTGCCACTTTTAATTAATTTAATTCTTGTCTGCCTCCCTGCGAGAATATAAACTTCATGAAAGCAAGGAAGTTTCCTCCCTGACTCTCGTGAGACCAACATGCCAACACACACCTGCCATGACATTTGTGGAGTGAGTGAATAAATAACTTCCTCTTGAATCCTCTCCCAAGATAAGTATTTTCATTATCCCCACCTAAAGATGAGGAAGCTGAGGCTTGGAGCAGGTCAGAAAACTCCATACATTTATACAGCCAGGAGGTAACAGCCTGACTTTTGACCACAGAACTACCTAATGCCAAGAGCCTGAAATTTTCCATCACTATTAGGTACTGTGTGGGAAGACAGGAGATTATGCTTTAATCAATTGTTTTCCAACTTCTGTTCATGAAAAATGTCTGCACAGCTGTGACAAGGAAAGAAAAAGTCTTTTATCAGCCCACAATCATGAGTATGTCATACCTGGGACCTGTCTTCCAAATCAAACATTGCTAATTTGTCAAATAACTGGATAGAATGGAAATCTCAAGAAACTTAAAAAAAAAAAAAAAAAGAAAGAAAAGAAAAAAAGAAACTATTGTGTCTGTACTTCTCTGATGCATGCCTTTTCTCTAGGATCCTCTCAATAAGCAAATGAAGTCAAAGCAGAGTAGGTGATACAGGCAGGTGATGTTTGCAGCAGGTGGACTTGCCGAACTCCATTTTTTTATGCAGCTGTCTGCACTCACCCCAAACCTTTTCACTAATGTGACCACCCACCCAGCATGGAAGCGGGTGGTGCAAAATCATGGGAACCAGATCCCGCAGCCCCATTGGTAGTTATTATTTTTCTGGGACCCTCTCCTTTTATGAATATCATTTGGGGTAATATTCACCCAAGGGTCTCACTCTTTGCTTTGCTTCTTGTCTTCAGCTCAAAGCTCAAGAGCCTCACAAGAAAGGAATGGATTTTACTTTCTGGATCTTGAAACTTGGGGCTTCCTAAAGATAGGGTCTGTGTGCCATGCCCCATCTTCCAGTCATTTCTGAGCAGGACTGATTTTAGAGAACTGCTCCCACCTGGCTTTGGAGCCCCAAACAACACACTCAGCTCTGGATATTCCCTACTCAAGTTCCACTGATAAGAAAATAATCAGTTACCTCAACCATATTGACTATCCTGAAACTTCCTAACCCGAGTAAGGAACTTTCTCCTGAGGAGAAAATGGGGAGCTGCTTACAGCTATAGGACCAAAGTGAGACATTATAGTCCAAAGGCAGAACTTGCACTATCTTCTCATTCCCATTTTTTCTTACTTTAAGTATTTTTTGTTAAGAAACTCATAATGTTCTCTCTCTACATGACACATTCCATCTTTAAACATTAACTAATTAATTGACTGAAATGGTATCTTGGGAGCATTTATCATCTATCCCATTAGCCAAAGAGCCAGGCGACTGTCTATAAAAGCCGTTGAACACTCAGTGGAGGCTTTGTCTTTCCACTTCCCTTCCCAGGAACATTTGTGTGTGTGTGTGTGTGTGTGTGTATGTGTGTGTGTCTGGGTCTGAATGTGTAATGGAAAAAAATAAAAAGAAAGAATTTTGCTTCTATCAACCGCTGTAAAAATCTACCTCTGGGAAACATGGAATTTCAATTGTGAAATAATCAGTCTTGGAAGTTGTCCTGTCCTCCAGGAAAAGAAAAAATAAGTAGTTTAACAGCGATTGCCCTTCAAAACAATTACTAATTATAATGTCTATAAAGAAAAATACCCTCGATACCATTACTCCTAATAAAGCCAGGCGAATCTATAGAAAGGAATTAGCCGGCATGTCTAGAATCTGACGGGAGAGCTCTTGGGGGTCCGTTAGAAGGGGGGATTGTGCTCCAACAGGCTTATAAACCTGAATCCAAAGCTTTAGGAAGCTTACCCCCTGGGGCAAGCCCCTGTCAGCAAATTGGGAAGATTAGCACATGCCTAGAGGAAATCAGGCCAGGATAATTGAGTAAGGAGAACCCAAGTTTCTTCTGGACCATCCTTGCAGCCCCTCCATTCACTTCTTCCCTGCCCCCCTCACCCTCCACCTCAGGCAGCGGCCAAAGACTCTGGGATTCCATTTAGGAGGCATGCCCCAGGGCTCGGCATCACCTTCTCCCTTTGGCCCCCTGAAAGGCTCAAAAATGACTGGGATGGGTTATATCATGGCCCTAAGGCCTTGGAATGGCCTGCCAGATCCCACCTGTCCAGAACAAAATGTGGTGTGGGAGAAGGATATGGAAGGAGAGAAAGAGAAAGAGATAAAAGAGGCCCACAAAAAAGAATGGGGAGCAGCATGGAAGATGGGCAAAAGGAAACAGCTGGTCTGCTTTCAAGTTCTCCACCTCTCACCTGTTGTGGAAACCAGGTCAATTCACGCGAACTCTGATTCTCGGACCTCATGTCCTTATCTGTAAAAGAAGGGTTCGGAGCAAGGTGTGGGGAACCAGTTTTCAGGTAGTGATCAGTTGCACACAACAGAAACCCCTCCAGCTCCTTGAAGCAGAAAGCAGGAATTTATTACCAGGGGTAAGGCGACTTAGAAAACCAATGGAAGCACTCGAAGAGTTGGACCTCTTAAGAACAAACACCTGCTCCCCAAATATCCCTACATTACGATGACAGGGGGAATCTACAAGCGCTGCTACTAGAGCAAAAGCCTGCAGAACACCCTGCCTCTGGAGTGACCCCACCAGCAAGATGGGCTACATCTTGGATGGGGAGGGGCTACCCCCCTCTGCTCTAACACAGTCCACATTCAAGATTCATGGAAGTGCATTAAGTTGCAGAACCTGAGTCATAGCCAGGACCCTAGACGCAGGAGTCCAGGAAATGTGCTTTTTGGCTCCCCAGCCTCTGCAGTAGAGGTGGCATTGAGGTTGAAGGAGACTGTCTACAAGGATTATCAAGAGAATCTAATGAGATGGTACTTCACAAATGCCTGGCCATTAGTGGCTTGTCAATAAACATTAGTTTCCCTTGACTTTCCCCAAATTTTGCTACAGATTGACCCTGTGAATCTTCCCAAAATAACAGAAAAGAAAAACCACAGAGAAGAGAATGGATCTTCCTAACTCATGTATGAGTGACATGGGCATCTTTAATCTAATGACCTTATCAAATGTCACAGTTATCCCCACATAAGGTTTTATCCTGCCTCCACAGAAAGCTGGGATAATTTTATTTTATTAAGATTTTATTTATTTATTCATGAGAGACAGAGAGAGAGAGAGCAGAGACACAGGCAGAGGGAGAAGCAGGCTCCACACAGGGAGCCCGACGTGGGACTTGATCCCAGGTCCCCAGGATCAGGCCCTGGGTGGAAGGTGGTACTAAACTGCTGAGCCACCCAGGCTGCCCAGCTGGGATCATTTTAAACAAGAACTTAAGATTTTACACTTTGTAAACAGTATTTCCAAAGGATCTTCCCTCTGGATAATTACATTTACTTGATCAATTTAACCGATATTGGGCACCTACCAGATGCCAGTCACAGAGAATTCCTTCCTTTCAAAGAATCAACAATCTAGGCAGAATAATTGTGTGCAACATACAAAATTATAAATTCTGATAAAAGCTAAGTGAAAAGAACAGGATGCCAGGAGCCAGGAAAAAATAGGGTGAAACCAATACTGCTCAAGGAGTAAAGAAGGACCTTGCTTCGAAGATAATGTCTCAGCTTGTCTGAAGGACAAAAAGGTCAACCAAGTCAAGATGGGAGAGATACTCATTTCTGGTAGAGGAAACAGCAGGTGCAAAGGCCATGTGTTTGAGAAACCAGAAGAATACAAGCATGGTTCGAGTATTCTGAGTGAAGAGAGAATGACCGGTGTGCTGAGAATTACTGTGGCTGTATACCCCAGACAATTTTCTGGGGGTGACATTTCCCCGGAGGTTAGAATCCAGACATGTTAGACAATTAACATTTCACAAATACAACATTGGAAGCAATGTTTGTCTGCCTTACTGTATCTTAGTTATCTCCTTGGTAAAAGAGAAAAACATTAATCCTTTGCTTGGTGGTTGTATTAAACAGGCTACCCAGAATAATGCTGGTGGAGAAGCTGTGCACATTTTGAGCACCAGCTCAACACTGTCGTCATCATCCTCAGTGTCTTGCCACACTACTCCAGAAAGGTCCGTGAGTTCTGCCCTCTTGGCATCCCTTCCTCACCACATCCCCTCTCTAGCCTACACATGGCAGAGGCACCCATGTGACACCCCTTACCTGGCATCAGTTGACTGGACCGGAGCAGATGCTAACCACCTCCCGCGGCCTATCCGATTCTGACATTTAGAAATTTGCAATGGAGACAGAGGCTGAATTGGTCAGAGTGTGTTAGAAGCTGGAATAGTAAGGTCATGAAGAGGAAGAGCCAGAGCTATGGGCAAGTGGACAATGATCAAGAACAAAATGTAAGAGATCTTGATGTCAGATGCCAATCTGCAGTGAGGAGGATGGAGCAGATGTGCAGAGATAAGCTCCAGAGAGCAAGATGGAGACAATGGTTGGTTAACAACATTCCAAGTCCTATGAGGTAGAGCCACTGCATTGGAATCCTGAGAACCTTCGGTGTCCTGACAATAAAACTTCCTATTCACTGTACTTTCTTTTAATGAGTGTCTGTTCCTTGAAATTAAATATCACTGCCTGAGGGACACATTGGGGTGGAGAGCCGAGGCCACCCTTCCTAAAATAAGAGCTGAAATGCAACCCTATCTTGCAAACCACAACCATGTGCCCCACCACCATCTCAAGGCTTTGTTCAGGCTGTTCTTTCTGCACAGAAAACTCTTCCACCTACTTTCTGTGAAACTAACTCTCACCCACCTTCTGGACTGCCCTCTTTGAGTATCACTTCCACAGACTCCCACTCTAAGGTGGACCTTACTGGGGTTTCCATAGTTCTTAGAACTTCTACTTTGCAGCATGCAATTCATTTTCAGCTGCTTGTCCAGAAATGGCCACCACCCCAGCAATGTTCCATCCTACGGGTACTGTTTCCTGCTGTGTCTTCAGGGCTTGACACATAGTGCTGGGCACATAGTAGCTGCTAAATAAACATCTGCTTCAGGAATGATCAATAGTATGAAAAGACCAAATTGACTTTTTAGCTATCACTCTTTACGGAAAAAAAAGTTTTATCTTCAACTGTGCAAGATGTTGGGAATACAAATGTAAATTGGACAGAACTCCTGTGTTTAGGACTTCACAGACTAGGGGAACAGGTGGATATGTACACTGAAAAGCTTATTATAATGTAACATTGGTATGAAAAGAGAAAGATGATCATAGGAGTATTAAAAATAACTTTGGGTGATAGAGGAGGAAAGAGATGGAGGAGAGGAGTCCGAGTGTCTCCTATGCCACCACTCCTCTGAATTTCCTCAGAGAATCAATGTAACAAACACCTATAGTTTGGCTGCTCGGCATCTATTCTCTCCTCTTCCAGAAATAGCACCCCATTTTTCCTTTTGGAGAAACACCTGCCACCCTCTTAATTCAAGTGATTTAGATTGGGACCAATCTAACACTCCACCCCCAGAGTCAGAGGCAGGTGTGTGTCCTGGGTCTGGTCTGTTAACATACTCTAACCCCACAGTGAGTGTTCAGGAATGATGGGACAAAGCCCAGTCAAATGAGAGTCAATCTCAGAATTCTTGGGGGGAAAACCGATAAAAAAGACAAGCTCTTTTTTCACAAGAATTCCTGAGCTGGTAGCAGCCTTGAGTCACTGCTGAATCCTGCCTTGGGACTATGGGGGGGAAATCTTCCCAAGAATGAGCTCACAGGGAAAGTAGCAGGCCAGAGAGAAGATGCTTTTGATGACTGTTTGCACATCTGGGTCCAGCTAGCTCTATCCTGGATTTTTAAGTTATGGGTCAACAAATACCACTTTTTTTTTTCTTAAACCAGGATTTCTCAACCTCAACACCATCAACATTTTTTTGCCTGAGTGAGGGCTGTTCTGTGCATTGTAGGATAGTTAGCAGCATCCCCAGCTTCTACCCACTAGATGTCAATCAATAGCCATTCTCACCCCTCAACCATGACAAAAAAAAAAGATCTTCAGTCATTGCCAAATATACCCTGAGGGGCAAAATTTCTTCCAGTTGAGGACTACTAGTTTAAACCAGCTCAAATCAGGTTTCTACTGCTTGTAACCAAAAAGAGTCAAGACTGCAAATGAACCCTCAAATTTCCAAGAATAATTTTCACTCCTACATTTCGTTACTTTCCAGGATACCTGAAAACATCTTTCTATGGCCTTTGCTCTTCAAAGCCAGTTAGTCTATTTCGCATTTTTAAATATTGGCATGAATGAAAGTTAGTCAATCAGATCAAGAACAACTCAGATCTCAGTTCCAGCGGCGCTTTTGTAAGTGGCAGATTCGAGTACATCGATTACACCCTTTACTCCCTTTTAAAAATTTAAACATCTTCCCTCATTTACTTTCTTTATTTTAGAATTTTCAACAGTCAATTTTCTGTTCTCCACAGACCTTGCCTTCGATGGGAAACTAATCAATAAGAAATTATATTTTTGCCAGGCTATTTTAAAGTAATGTAACCAACATATATTTCTCTCTCATTCGTGGCTTTATTGATTGTGAAATAAAAACAGAAAGCCAGTGGAGACTCCAGCCTGCATCCCTGAGATTCCCACTTCATTATGCACCACCGCAGTGAGTGAGCTTCATCTAGAGGAGCCCTTTCTCCTGATGTCCTTACTCTATGTGAGGCTTGCATCTGATCATCAGCCTCACACTGTAAACTGAAGCTTAGCTAGAAATGAGTTAGTCTTTCAGAATGAGGGATGGCAGAGTGGTAATTAACAGTAAAACTCAGAAAGACAAGTTGTACCCACTAATTCTTTCCAAAATTCTATATATTTTTTTGCAAGTTATTACTCTTATCATGATGGTGCTAACCCACCTTCTGGATCCTAAATTGGAATATCCCTTACAAGAAAATGTCACATTGTACTGAATAATAAAATCAAATGAAAGTGAATTTTCAAGACTAATGCAGCTACCATCATTTCAACCGTCTTTTAGAATACCAGCCAAGAGAACTTTTAAGACACAGGTACACACGTAGACATGTGGATCCATTTCATAGATGTATTTGTGTGCCTGGAGACAAAATAAATACCAATGAAGAAGGGAAAGAAAATGGACAGTGAGTGCCTCTGACCAAGTGCACATAGTAGGTGCTTGGTGCCGGGTGATCTGACCCAGTTTCTCAGGGTTGGAAGGGGAGGGACTCTACTGTTGACACCATCAATAATATGAATTGTAAAGTTACACATGGATCCTTTATTAAAAGGAGATAAATCCATCCATTTGGAATAGTTACTTGAGAGTATGTCAAGTCATTAAACAAAGGCACATGCACAGGTCAGCTGGACATCGGGAGCATGCTAATCAAACACCACAGAGCATTATGTTTCTGCAGCCATGTGGCTAATCTGGGCCCAGGACTCATGTCAAGTTTGACCAAAGGAAGCAGGCAGTAAACAAGGCCTTGCTTGGATGTCTGGATGTCACAGAACTCCATTCCTGGTTGCCCTGCCTATGTACCACCTTCCATGCTAATAATATTATAGCAAAAAACAGGCACATGCAAATGAAGAAAGAAGTAACAAGATGAGACAACATGATCTAGCTAATTCCATCTTGAGGGCAAATATGGGAAAGTGGTTGGAAAGCGTCTGTGCATTGACTGTATCAACAAAATGATTGAGCTTCTGCTCTAAGCCCCAGAACTGCCCTAGGCTCTTGGGATGCAAACCAAAGATGCCTGCACTTGTAGGGCATACTTTCTAGCAGACAAAGGGTGAAATCTCAAGGGATGGTCAAAGGCTGTGGTTAAAAGGAACAATATTTAGCCTCAACACTTCCTAGGTCCTCTAAGCCTGTAACAAGTCCCACAGACTTTGGCAGAGGTGACTGTAAATAAACAAAACTTCTCCCGCATCCATGCGTTCTCCTCTAACTTACCTGCCAAGAAAGTAAACTCTCACCTCCAGGATACAGAGATGGAAAAGCAGCTTCCCCTGGTGTGGCAGCAGTGGTGAACTTGAGCTGTGGCCAATTTTGGCAATTCTCTGCTTAGATAACTCATCTCTAGCTGCCATCAGTGAAGCCAAAGCCTCCATGAACCAGTTAGGATAAATTCCTAGGAAAAGCAGCCAAACAATAAGAACTAACCCAGGCTGAATCTGCTCTGTCCACCCCTTTCTGAGGTACATATGCACACCCCCATTTCACAAATGAAGAAAGTGAAGCTCAGAGAGAGTAAGTGGCTTGGAGAGGTCTGAAGAACTCCAAAGCCTATATGCTTTCTGTGTTGCTATGCTGCCCATTTCACTCAGTACAACCCAGCTCTCTAGCATGTGAGTATTAATAAGTCGACAGGCTGAGTCTTTATCTCTGTACCTATCCCCAGGTAGGGCACAGCAGGGGCATGGAGTTAAGGTGCAGTCTTTGCTCCCTTGGGACTAACAGTCTAGTTGAAGAGACAAGGGGAACAAATATTCATCCAATTTTCAACAAACAAACCCAACATTCTACCACGCCCACCTTATCTGGTGCAAACACTGGGGGCTCCCAGAACATGCTGTGCCTTTGCACAAGCCTGCCATGCCCTGCACCCCCTCCTTTATCCCCTTATCGAAATCCTCCCCATCCCCCACAAGTCAGCTCCTCTAGGAGGCTCCACTAAACTCCCAAGCTGGTCAGTTATCTCTTTTCTACGTACCCTGAAACCTCGAATGCTTATCTTCACCAGGAAACATGTAATAACTCTAACAAGGAGATCATCAGTGAGAACTTCAGAAGTTAGGCAGGAAATAAAAGCCTGAGATGGGGATGTGAATAAAGATAAAACGGTATGAGGGACATGTATTGTGGTCCAAGGCAGGGACCATCTATGACAGGAAACTCATGGCCAGATAAGGGATAGGAGGGAATGGGGAATGATGTAAGACACAGAAGCCAGTACATTCAAAACCCAATTGACCCCAATGTTCTATTTTCACTTATTTTCTCTAGGTGTTTCTACCTCAGGAATTATATCTGATCATCACAACTATGAGGTAGACTGGAGATACTGTCCTCCCCATCTGATGGAAGAAGAAACCAACACACTCAGGAGAGGCCAGGTGAGCTGTCCAAGGTCACACAACATAAAGACCCTCAGGCAGCAGAACCAGGTGGTTAAGATCATACAGTCTGGTGTCAGACAGGAACAGCTCTCCATTTCCTGGCCCTCTGACCTTGAGTAAGAGACTTACTTTCTCTAAGACTCAGTTCCCATGGGGATCCCTGGGTGGATCAGTGGTTTAGTGCCTGCCTTCAACTCAGGATCAGTGGTTTAGTGCCTGCCTTCAACTCAGAGCGTGATCCTGGAGTCCCAAGATCGAGTCCCACATCAGGTTCCCCGCAGGGAGCCTGCTTCTCCCTCTGCCTCTCTCTCTGTCTCTCATGAATAAATAAATAAATAAAAATCTTTAAAAAAAAATAAGACTCATTTCCACAATTATAAATTTAGACTGAAACTCATATTTCACAGGGTTGCTGGAACCATCAGATGATACTATGAAACCGCAGTCAGCCCTTGACATTTGCCACGACAAACCTGTATCTCATCCATTACCACCTAAACTTTTGTTTAGCATAAGTCCTCTGCAAAACCATTTGTATGAAACTCTGGTCTCAGCTGTTCTCCAGGAACTTAGGACTTCCTCTCGAAACATGGTAGACAACATTGACGTTAGACTCCAAATTCCTGAGCTCTTGTCTGACTGCACATCCTCTTCCTTAAAGAGCCACTGGCTTTTCATTTCCTTCCCAAGATGCCAGAAAACAAATACCAGGGGCTTGTTTTATGGAATAGTTTGGCAAATAATTAGTTTGCCTTCCACAAAGGACAGAGTTCACTGCTGAGATATTTAAAACTCTACTGATGGCTTAAAATAAATATCACAATGGAGATGTCAAAACAGCAGTGTGTTCTAACACATGACATTTGTGGGGGGAGGAGAGAGTAAAAAATGTAAATGGATTTACCAAAATAATCTCAAGGTAAGACCTCTGAGGTTTTGATACCACAGAAATGTCATACTGTTTCAAGTTTCTTTTTTTGCGTGAAGTTTGTTTTCCTCCTTTGAGGGCAGTGAAAGGTTTGTCATGAAAAAGAATCAAAAACTTCTCTCAAAAAGAAAGAAAGCATAATTGTATTTTTGTAGATCAATCGTAATGATTTTCAGCTGCTTTTCTGTGAGCTGAACACAATTCCCAAACACAAATACAGCAGTCCCTCCTTACCTGTGGGGATTACGTTCCAAGACCCCCTCCGTGAATGCCTAGGAGTCCCCTCTGTGTACTATGTTTCTTCCTACAGAGAAAACAATGATAAAGTTTGATTCATATATAAGGCACAGTAAGAGATTAACAGTAACTAATAATAAAATAGAACAATTTTAACAATATATTGTAAAAAGAAAATTTAGGTGGATGTGATCTCTCTCTCAAAATATCTGATTGTTCTGTGCCAACCATTCTTGTGATGATGTGAGATAAGATGCCCATGTGATGACATGAAACAAAGTATGTGACATAGGTGCTATGACTTAGTGTTAAACTACTACTGACCTTCTGACTGCACATCAGGAGGAGGATCATCTGCTTCTGGGTCATAGTTGCCTGCATAGTTGCCTGCAGGGCACTGAAACACAGAAAGCAAAACTGTGGGTGGGGGAGGGAGTTACTGTAAATGATTTCTCCAAATGGAAGATGTACTGAGTGCCCAAGGGATGCCAAGTTCTGAGCTGGGTCTTTCAAATATTTCTTTCATTTTAATCCTCACCGATGCTCAGGGAGGCAGGCATGATTTCAGAGGTTCCAGAAACCTCCTGGTAACTACTCAAGAACATGGTCAAATAAAGCATGCCAGGATTAAACATGAGTCGATCTTTATCCTGACTCAATGTTCTTTCTAGCACATCTCCAGAGCCTTCTACTACATCCAAACCTATGAGGGCTCAACATCCAAAATTATAAGGCAAGGCAACAAATATAATTCTGATAACTGGAGTTTGTGGCTAATATAAATAAATAAGAGGTAAATCTCAAAGAGAAGCCGTTTTTTTTAAAGTATTTTATTTATTTATTTTAGAGGGAAAGAGAGAGAGAGCACAAGCAGGGGGAGGGACAAAGGGAGAGGGACAAGCAGATTCTGTGCTGCACACAGAGCCTGACACTGGGCCTGATATCACAACCCTGAGATCATGACCTGAGTCAAAACCAAGAGTCAGATGCTTAACTGACTGAGCTACCCAGGCACCCTTCAAAGAGAATCAGTTCTAATAAATACCCATAAAACTCATAAATATGACATCTTTCCCTGGTCTGCCTGGCACAACTTTCTTCCTCATCTCCTACTACTTCCCACTTGGGCCTTTATCTCTGTTAAATACCAAATCTCATTTATTGCCCAAAGCTATTCGTGTTTCATACCACTGGGCATTTGCAAATGCTGTTCCTTTTTTTCCAAATGCTCTTTCTCCACACTCTAATTGGTAAACTCCTGCTCACCCACCAAAACTCTGCTGAAACATAACCTCTTGGAAAAAGCCTTCCTCATCCCTCTCCTACTTCTGCACCCAGTAGAACACACGAGTTCCTTCTGAGTCCTCTCTCTCTATCATGCAGCTGCTCACATCTTTGTGATAATCACAGCATTTGGAGTTTTGTTCTCTTGGTTGGGTGTCTGGCTGGCTTGGCTAACAGATCTGTTCCCCTCACCAGAGTGACTTTCCTGCAGGTGGGAGATTTGCCTTAATCTACCTCTGTGTCCTGCATGCCCAGCTCATTGTCTGAGTCAAAACAAGCATCTAATTGAATGGAATGCAAATTGGAAGTGAAAACAAATATCGCAGAGAACTAGGAGAAAGAGAAACAAGTGCTAATGTTGTGAGCGTCTATTACAGGGCAATCAACCAGACCATGTTCTCCTAATACAGATTACAAACCTGGCATGGAAGCAAGACGGAGCAGCAGTGGGGACTCATACTCTCTGGACATCTGCTGGGCATCTCATCTGATCAATCCCCGCCTTGCCTAACTGACGATTTCATCATTCACAAGTCAGAGGATGTGGCAGGGGAAATGGTTACTTGGCATTAAATCCTGGCAACAAGGAAACATTGGTTGATGGGAAAGGAGTGGAATCCTTGGGAGAAGACACATCGGCAGAGAATCTTGATGTTAACGATGGTGCAGGAAAAGAGGAAAGAAAACAAGCATTCATAAACACCTACTATAAGCCACCCACTTTGTATGTGTTACTATACTTAATTCCCACTAATGCCTCAAGAGGTGGGTCTACATCTCTCTCACCTGCAGAAAAGCAGAAAATGCAGAAAGGTAAAGTCACTTGTTCTGGGTCATCCTGTGCAAGTCTGCCTGCCTAAAAGTCTCCAGTTCTAACCTCACACCATGTTGCTGAGCAAAAAAGCAGGGCATTGCCGGACATGACAATGTGAATCTGCAGAAGAAGTGGAGTCCCTCCGTATGGGCTGGGGAACTTGACAGTGACAACACACACACCCTACAATTACAGTACCCTGATGCAGTAACACTCATACCCCTGAGCCTGGGCAGCTTTCTAGGACAGGTGGCCATTGTCCTTTGTGTGGTGGCTCAGCATTTGTGAAGCTCATGGGACCTCCATCTCAATAGATGCTTCAAGCTGTGCCTCCATCAGGGGAAGAGCCCTGTGGGTTCCTCATCACTAATGCAATGTCTCTCCCCAGAAGCAGCACACATCACTTCCGTGCACAGGACCTAACCTCTCATGTGAGGGGCAGAGAAGCATCATTCTCTGCCCAAGAGAAAGAAACCAGACAGTGGCACACCTAAAGTTCCTACCACAGCAGTTTCTATAAAAGTGAGGAAGAAAGCTCCATGGCTAGGATGCTTGGGTGGCTCAGTCAGTTGAGCGCCTGCCTTTGGCTCAGGTCACGATCCTTGGGTCCTGGGATCAAGTCCAGCATTGGGCTCCCTGCTCAGCAGAGTCTTCTCCCTTTGCCGCTCCTCCTGCTTGTGCTCACTCTCTCACCCTCTTTCTTTCTCTCTAATAAAAAAGAAATCCCTTAAAAAAAAGAAAAAAGGAAAGCTTCCATGGGCAGCAATGAACACTTGACAAATCCTGCCTCAACACATTGCCCAAGGAGAGAAAAAACACGAAAACAAAAATTAGCAGCTGGATGGCAAAGATCAAGTAAAGAGAAAGGGGACACTCTGCATGGGAGAATTTGGTAGAAATTCACAACTAAGAATCACCAAGCATGCAGGGAAGTTTGGTGCTATGAACAAAGTCGCCTGGCCATAACTCAGGAGGGAAATGTTGTGCAAAGTGAATGGGAGTGTCTTAGCTCAGGCCACTCTACCAGAAATGCCATGGACTGCTGGGCTTGGACTTCAGGAATTCATTTCTCACAGTTCTGAGGCTGGAAGTCCATGATCAAAGTGTCACCAGGCTCAGGCCCTGGTGAAAACTCTTCCTGATTTACAGATAGCCACTTCCTCATGGAGGAGAGAGGACACCTTGGTCTCTTTCTCTTATAAATAGACTAATCCCATCACAAAAGCTCCACCCTTATGACCCCAGGTAAACCTGATCACTTTTGAAAGGCCCTACTTCCTAGTACCAACTTGCTGCAGGCTGAGGCTCTAAAATATGATTTGAGGAAGACACAAACATGCAGTCCATGACAGGAAGGACCAAAGAAGCTGCATCTGCTAGTTCCTTTTTTACCAATTCTCAGAAAGAAGGAAGACGAAATATGACGGGAATACACAAGATCTCCCCAAATGCTCTCATTTGAAAAGCTCTGAGCAAAATCTGGAAGGCTGGACACAGACAAGCATTGCCTTGAAAGGGGACACAGGCCAGCATGATGGAAAATGCACTGAGCCTTTACCACTGAGCTGGGGGTACTTACAAATTACTTCACCTCCCTAAGCCTTGATTTCTGTATGAGCAATAGGAACAACATTCAATCGGCCTCCAAGGGTTGTTATGAGGACTGAGAAGATTCTACAGTCATGTGCTTGTCCAAGTGCCTAGCAAAATGTTACAGCAAGGAAAAGAGTGATAAAAACAGGAAAGATGATGATGACGACAGTAAGCCCTTCAGTGGGATGAACATCAAGTTGGTAATCCCAGGAAACTTCAATCTTAGCTCCTTGACTTCATTTCCCATCACCCTTTTCTTGCCTAAATTTTGCTCCATTCCAGCTACACTGGATTTTTTGCCCTTCTTTGAACATGTAAGGCATGCTTATGCCTCAGTGCCTAGGCACTTTGGGGTTCCCTCTTATGGAAAGCTCTTCTCAGGATCTGAGCAGACATCTTGCTCAAGTGTTATTTACTCACTGAAACCCCCCATAACTGCCTACTTGACACAACAATAGCGACCTCACCTTGCACTCTGTCTTCTTTCTGTTTCACATGGCACATATCATCTATTATACAAAATAATGTTCTGATTTATTGTGTCTTCTCCCCTTTAAAATGTTTGCCCAAACTTAGATGAACTCCCAGCCAAGAACAAGACCAGGCATACAGTATGCACTTAGCATTATGTGTCATTTTTGCTGCTGTTGTTGTTATAGTGATATCATAGTTCTTTTCTTTGATCCAGCGCTTACTAATTTTAGATTCTAGTGACAGAGGATGCCTTAACTAAATTCTGGACATCCTGTACCTTCTATATCTTTTACTCTGCCATTCCAAGACTCTCTGAGAGAACATCTTGAAGAATTAATTGTCAAGATGCAACCCAGTCTTCTCCCACATGGTCTTGCAAGGACCTGTCCCTATATCAACCTTACATCACATCACGTCACACTTTGTGAGCTTCAGAGTTGTCTGGACATCTACCTGTGGAAGGTGACCAGCATCCAAAAATGTCCCAGATTCACAGGATCATTGGCTTAAGTTCCAGTTAGTGTTGTACCTTCGACCACAGGTCCATGTGTGGCTGTGAATGTCAGCCTGGCTTTGCACATCTTGTACCACCCCTGTGCTTTCTCAGGGGTCAGGGGTATTCTTCATTTAAACTGAAATACAGTTTGTGTGGTTCTGCACAAGTAATATGGAAGTGCACATATGGAGTTCTATCAGGTGCCCCTGCACTCGGTGAGAAGCAATGGTATGCAAGTAGTTGTTACGAAATCTAAATTTCTGGGAAATTTTCTGATAGCTTTTGCAATGTGGTGACAAAACATGGAGGCCATTTTAATATCAGATTTCATTTCAATGAAAATATCAGAATTTCCAGAGGTAATGGAATAAGTATCCAGCTACAAATCATCTAGGAGGCACACCATCCATCACCTTCAGGAAAAAGGGCTCACAAACATTGGGCATTTCACAGTAGCAGGCCCCATGATGAGTGCCTAAAAAATTGGTATCCCATTTCCTGTCCACTGTGAGGGAATGGCCAGGTAAGCTCTACTGGATCCATTTTTCAGACTTAAAAAACAAAGATCTGGAGAGGTTGATCATTGCACAAGTATGTGCATCTAGTCAGAAGTGGAACTAGAGGCCAAAGCTATGCCTGTGTGACTCTAAAGATTGCTTTTTCTACTCTATGGGATGGGAACTGAGGAAAACAAGCTGCTCAAAAAAATAAATGCATTGGAGTCCTGGTAGACCTTCTCCTGCATGATCCTTGAAAGAGCTGCCCTGAAGCCACCAAAGCCAGGGCAAAAGGTATGTTGAGTCCAGATAGGCCCTCACTTCATTTAGGAACTGACCTCTGTCCCTAGTTGACTTAGCTCATTGAAGGCATTTAATTGAATCCCTTCATCCACAATTACTAATTTGGCCTCCACAGGCCAACAAAAGAAAGGATCTGTTCATCCATTTGACCTTGGGACTAGCTCATCCTTGATCTCAGTGCTCTCACCAGATCATCCAGAAGGAGAAAAATCCTCCAGGCAATGGCTGGAAAACAGACCACCACTCCCCTAGAGCTGGCAGCTTTGAGAAAGCCATCAGCTTAATATCATAAGAGATGAGATGAGACAAGTGGAAGGTACACTATTGGAAAAACAAACAAAAATAGGCAGGGATAGCACAGCAACTTGTATTTCCCACGTTCCTCCAAAATAGCATTCTCTCAACATGACTATCTTAAGAACCAAAGCACCTTTTCCACAGCCTCAATTTTTAAATGGCTGGGAATATAGGGAGATAGGAGTGCTAAGGAGTCTTGGCTGAGAGTCAAGTCTTGACCGGGGCGGGGGTGGGGGGATCTCACTGCACACCCACACTGTAGGACTTGAGCAATAAATGTCTCCAAGCCTCAGTTTCTTTATCTTTAGAAGAGGAATAAACCTAGCATCTCACTGTCATTAGGTCGTGAGTGCTAAGTGAAGAAATACAGGAAACTTCTTGACACAGGGCCCAGCACGCAGAAAGTACTCAATAAAACGTTGGCTATTACTTTCAAGAAAGAAAAAGGTTAGCTAGTCTATAAATTTTATAAGCCAACATCAGTACTGAAAATGACTCTTCTCCACACCCTGAATCTTCTTTTCTTGATCGATATGCTTATGATTTCTGAATACGAAGCTTCTCCTAACATTTGGGGCTCCGTGAGGTAAGTCAATGTTCCCCCAGGACTCTTCTTCCCTCTGCATCCTCCTTGAGCCATGTTCCTCCTGGACAACTTCATCCACATTGAGGTTTTAGCCATCCACTCATTCCCTCAAATATTTATTATCTATTTGCTGCCCAACACTATGTTCTACATATAAAGCTAAGGCAGCATATATACTGCTCACCTCTACCTGGATGCCCAGATGCCTGAAAATCAAAATGCCCAAAACTTGACATTCCATCTTTCTCTTAAAACATGGCTTCTCTTCCTGCCTCCTTTCTTGGCCAGTGGCCCAAATGACCACCCAAACTGGAATCATTCTAGACTTCCTCTCACTCCCACATCCATTTGATCCCCAATTCTTAGGGACTCCAGGTCTGAATGGCTCTCCCAGCCTATTATTCTCCATTCCCAGCTGACACTCAGAGCATTTTCTTTGAATATTACAGCAGCTTCAGTGTGGTCTCACTACTTCTAGTCTCGCCCAGCAGAGCTCCACATGCAGCACAGAGTCATCCTCTGAAACATGATTCTGATTCCGACAATTTCCTGTTTAAAAACCTTCAAGGAGGGGATCCCTGGGTGGCGCAGTGGCTTGGTGCCTGCCTTTGGCCCAGGGCGCGATTCTGGAGACCCGGGATCGAATCCCACGTCGGGCTCCTGGTGCCTGCTTCTCCCTCTGCCTGTGTCTCTGCCTCTCTCTCTCTCTCTCTCTTTCTCTCTCTCTCTCTCTCTGTGACTATCATAAATAAATAAAGAAAAAAATTAAAAAAAAAACCTTCAAGGATTCAGGAAACCTCCAACATAAAATCTCTGCTCCTCAGCCAGGAAGGCTCACCATTATCTAGCCCTGCCCACCAACCCAGCTCTATCTATGGCCATTTCTTGGCAAACCCCTTCCTGTGACATGCCACTGCTGACCTACAAGTCCCCCATATGCATTTTCCCACCTCCATGCCTTTGAATATGCAGTTCTTTGTGCCCACAATTCCCTCCCACTCCTTGGCTGCTCAGCTCACCCTAATTATCATCTTTCATGAGTTCAGATCCCCCTGTGGGCCTTTGCTGATTTCCCCTCCCCAGGCTATGTTAGGCCTCCTTCTGTTGTGTTCCCTCCAACATATTCCTTCTAGAGTAAATATGACCCAGTATTACAACTTGCTCTTTTCTTCTTTGTCTCCCCCCAAAATCAAATGGCCATCTCTTTAGGATAGAGACTCTGTCTTATTTCCATTGCCACTCCTGTTTTGAGGATAAAAACATTTTTTTAAGTTTTTGCAACTGAGCAAACCAGAAATTACTGAAAGCAAATGTTTTATGCATATCAGGGGAATAATAACACTGATAATAACAATGCAAACTATTTTTAAGTGCTTAATATGACTAAACACTTTATAAGCATAGCTCATTTAATTCTTGTAACCACTCCATGAGGAGGAACTATTTTTGTTCTTTTTTTTTGGATGAGGCAAATGAGGCACATAGAGATCACATGTGCGTGCACTCACACACACACGTTTTAGAGTCAGAATAGTTCAGTTCTTAATATGGTTCTGTCATTTACCTTCTACATGACTTCAGGGCAGTTCACCTGGTCTCCATTTATTTCTTCATTTCTGGGATGCAGAATAATTTACTGCGATAATTGAAAAGACTATTTATAAAATCACTGGCAGACAGTAGATACTCTACGTGAATGCCTCTTTCCCCAGACAATGACCTCTGATAACTTGTCCAAACTCTGATTATTCAGGGACATTATTAAATTCTTAAATTGGAGAAGTGGACCTCTGCTTGGCTGGCTCAGTTCTGACTTATCCAACAGACCAGGTCTGAGTCTCTCCCCATCCTTGCTCCCCTATTTCTTCCATAGCCTCCCACTGACACAAAGCTTCATGGATAAAGTTAGGACTCTGGGTAAGTGATCTGGGTTGGAGTTAGGGTAAACCTAAAACAGTTTCCTTGATAAATACAAGAAGCCAAAAGCTTGTCAGTTTGCTTTTGAGGTTGTGAAGCAAATGTGAAAGTGCCAGATGTGTATTTTGGTCAACCACATCCAACAGGCCATTTCTAAGGCCACAGACCCCCAGGTGTGGAAGCACAGAGATCTGATGTGGGTGGAGATTTGCTGTGAGCAGATTTAAACACAAGCTGTTTGTCTGGGGATTCCAAAGCCGTCTTCCCATCAGCTCCAGTCCCTTCCACCTCGGCCCCTCCCCAGCTCCTCACAGAGGAATACATTGACATTTCGAAATGTATTGATTACAGGAGCAGACTAGGTTTGGGCAGGGGAAGGGGGAGAAATTGATTGATTTTATTATTTGTGGGAGGAAAAAAGAACAAACAACGGTGCTTTTGTTTGGAGGACAAAACCAAAATTATCGGTTGAATGGGGCTGAATTAAGCACTTAAAGTTCAATCTTTCCAGAGTGCTGACAATGCAAGTAGAGATCAATACGGAAACAATTTGCACCGTGGGGAACCTGGGCTGTGGTTATCAACAACTAATTATACCAAGTTTTCTGCAGGATTGGGTTAGTTCTCTTAAAGGTTGTGATATCTCGGGACTCACAGGCAATGTCCAGGACAGGGATCTGGTTCCCAGAGCTGCAAGGCCACAGGTCAAGGCCAGGAAACCCACAGACACTTACGCTTTGTGGAGCCCACTTCACAGCTAGATACTAGCAAACCAAGGTAGAGTAAGCCTGTCATATTTTTAACAGAATTTTAAAATACAATTACCAGTGGCAAGGCCGATCTTTAGCAAGGAGCATTAGTATGGCCATACCAGGGGTTAAAGTACTGAAATCCCTGCACATTTGTTAGTCAACAGCCACTCTTGGGACTTTCCAGACCCCTGTTCCACCCTGACCTAAGAACTTAAAGGTTAACACCTTACAGTAAGGATTGCTTCTGCAGGATGCACCCCAACATTCTGGTGAGTCAATGCCCATAGCCCGTGAATGGTTGAATATTTTGATTATGACCCTAACCACATACAATGACTTTTTATGATCAGCTAGTTACTGATGAAGAAAAGATGTCGGTGTATGGAGCCACTGCCAAGAAGGAATTCTTGAGATTTCTTTGGTGCAAAAAGGTGGTTTTATTAAAGCATGGGGACAGGACCTGCAGGCAGAAAGGGCTGCACTGGGGTCATGAGGAGTAGTGGATTATATACTTTCAAGTTGGGAGGGGGTTAGAGACAGCACAAATCTCCAAGGTATACCGGAAACAAGGTTTCCAGAGGGGACTAGCTATCATTAGGAAAAGATAATTTATTACTGTCTAGTATAAAACTCAGTCATGAGACCCTTCAGTTGTATATTGGTGGCTCATATGCTTGGGGATGATGGCCAACATATATCTTGGGGAGTAGAGATAAAGGAAGTTTCCAAGGAATTTTTATGTGTTAAAGTAGACTCACAGAATACCTGGGAGGGGGGGAGGGGATAAGAAGGGGAATCAGCTAAGATTGCCTTTTGCCCTTAGCAAAGTATTAACATCGAGGCAGCTGAGTTCCCAGAGGAAGGTCACTCTGCTTGTTTCAAGGACTAGTCAATGGGCTATAACTAGTCAGGAAATCTTTTTTTTTTCTTTGCCTTTATTTACCACATCAGTTATCAGTAGTCAGTCTATAAACCCAGATGAATTCCTTTGAGGGGGGGGGGGGCATGTTTACTGTATATAAATAAAATCATACACACACCGTATGTATGCACACACATATACACATGTATTTACTTATATATAGCTCCATGTGTAGCTTTATATATTAATTACTTACATATTATATGTAGCTCTATATATATGAAGATAAATTAACAGTTTAATCAACTTAGTTATGTTTGGGAGATATTTCCATGTTAATACACATAAATTTATCTCACCTTTTTAACATCTCATGGCACTCAGTGGTAATTCAGCCACTCCCTTACTGATGGATATTTAGGTGGCTCCACTTTTTCACTATTACAAACAATGCTGTAATGAACATCTTGAACATATGTCATTCCACACATACCTAAACATTTCTGTAGTACAGATTCCAAGAAGTAGAAATGCTGCATTAATGGAGATGTTGAGAAACTAGTCACACTTTCTTTTATACACAAATGACAACAAATGTGCCCCCCATTTACCTGGTTTGCAGAAATTAACCTCTCTCAAAGTAGTCTCTAGTCAACTTGAAGAGTGCCCATGATGTGTCCATCTGCACTTAACAACTGGAGTCCACCAAGCTCTTTTGTGTCTGCTCTGGCACACATTTGCTCACAAAGAGGCTGGGGGAAGCTTTACTGCTGTTTCAAGCCAACAGATTATTCCAGATGCCCCCAAAGCTTCCAATCTGTTGAGCTGCCTGAGAATAGTGAAAGGCAAGATTCCCTGCAGAGCCTGGGAGAATGGCCCTCTCACCAGCCCTGTGTCAATTGTTACCCCAACCCTGAAGCTGCTTTGCTTGTCTCCAGAGCCATAAAGAGACCCTCTGACAGTTTTGATAACTTCTGGCCACGATATCTTGCCTAGGATATCACAAGCCTCCCATGACAAAGAGCTGTCCGTTTCTGTCCCTCTCATCAGAGGACCTCAAATGCAGCACAGAGGGCAAGATGGAAAACAGATGCCAGTCTTTCCCTCTGTCTCCCTACTTCCCATAACAAAAGCTCCAGGGCCCAGGAGGGGACAGAGGAGAGGAAAGTACAGCTCACAGTAAAAGCCATCTAGACCTTCAGCTCAGTCAACCAAAATGCCCCACTACACAAGCATTTTTATTCATCCCACAAAGGACTTGAGGCAGCTTCTGAAAAGGTACACAACACAATAAAATTGGAAAATGTAATTAAAAGACAAAGCCAGGGGAAATATATATGGGATAAGAGATGAAGAACAAAAGGAAATGTATCTAGGTTCTGCACAATTTTTAGATATTTCAACTCCAACTGGATTCCAAGCTCCCTGGCTGCCAAAGGAAAAAAAAGAGAGGGGAAGAGTGGGGGTTGATTAGACTTATAGTATCCAGATCCACAATGTGCATGAAGAGAGTTCCCACATTTTTCACATTTAGGCTTTAAGGGTAATCATGAAGAAAAAAGTAGAAAGTAAAGATGACATGACTCTCAGTTTCTCAGTACAGTTCTGTCTGTACTTTGAAGATGGTCCCAAGAGCTGACAGCCCAGCCAATCCTCCTCCCCACCCCACCAGGCAAAACCCTTCTGAGCTGACTTGATGTGCTGGGCCCCATTTTAGCTCCCCCTACCTGCAATGTCCACTCCCCTCAGGCCACCCCTCATCCTTGCCATCTGTCCCCCAACCCCCTCACAAACCTGACAAAACCCTGAGCACCCAAGACTGTCCCACGAACCCCTCTAAGACTCTGGGAGATCTGCTTCATCCTCCAGGGAAGACAGCCCTTCTTCTCTCTGGCCACCTGACTAACCAAGTATATTTCTGATCTCTCCTTTCTAATCGTCCTACACACATACACACACACACACACACACACACACACACACACACACACACAAGGATATGACAGGAGGCCATTCCAGTTTGTACCGAAACTACAGAGTATTTTCACCACCTCCCTTCTTTTATTTCATTGGAAACTGTTAAACATTAAGAAACATCATATAAAAGTCCTGATTTCTCACTTTTTAAAAATTGGGCCAGGGATCCCTGGGTGGCGCTGCGGTTTGGCGCCTGCCTTTGGCCCAGGGCGTGATCCTGGAGACCCGGGATCGAATCCCACCTCGCGCTCCCGGTGCATTGGAGCCTGCTTCTCCCTCTGCCTGTGTCTCTGCCTCTCTCTCTCTCTCTCTGTGACTATCATAAATAAATAAAAATTTAAAAAAAGAGGTGTTTCCTTTAAAAAAAATAAAAAAATAAAAAAAATAAAAATAAAAATTGGGCCAAAAAAATGTTTCTGAAGGCAATATGGTGTCTCCTCATAGGTGAATAACAGTTGACCCTTTAAACAGAGAATAGCACCTCCAGCCTGCCAGAGTCCTCTCCACTCCCTATGCTTTACCTGTCACCCACTCCACTCACCATGTTTGCAAATCTCAGTCTGGGCAACTAATGCTTAAATTAAAAAAGCAAAAAAGGCAAAAATAATAATAATAAAAATACAACAACAACAACAAAAAACCCAAAACCCCACCACACACACACACACACACACACACGGAAAAGACCAAAGGGGTGAGCAAAGTTACACTGAAAGACTGGAGTTCAGACCCGTGACTTACCATCCATCTTCTAGATCCAGAAAATGAGGGGTCAGCCTCGAAAAGAGAAACTCTTTCCACCTCTGACAAAATTACTTCTTCTGACTGGCGGAGGCCCTGTTTTCCAGGATGGGGGAATTTGCTGACATCTATAAACCGTGGCAACTTTGATGAAGGGATCAAGAAGGGGGCTTTCTATGATGGGTCCATTTCACTTCATTTTGTGCTTGAAAGGTCTCACCCTGCCAATGCCCTTACCAGCCCGACCCTCAGGGGCACGCCAGCACGTTAGGCTGACATCACTACAAAGATGAACTGCAGGCTGAGAGGCAGTGGATTCCTTTCCCAAGCAGAAACAAAAACAAAACAGAGGAGGTGGGTTGTTTTGTTTTGTTTTGTTTTGTTTTGTCTCTTCCTTTCCTTACAATAAATTGTTGCATAAAACCTGTAGCTTGTTGACCGGAGGTGGGCTGGAGTACTAGGTGTGTCCTGGAAGCCAAGCCTTGAACGCCATCTATGTGCAAAGGGTGGTACCGCAGGTGCCATTCCTTGAAGCAGGTACTGCACCTGTGACTTCTTGCGGACCCTTCCCCTCCCCTATCCCATCTCCCATTGCCTGAAGGTATCAGGAGAAGCTGTGTGCTACAGTGGGGGGCAAGGGGCTTTGCAGTCAGACCCTGTCACTTCACTAATTGTGGAGTCTGGGGAAATTTGTTTCCTTATCTGCAAAATCGGGATAATCATGCCCATTTTACTGGGTGTTTGGAGGATTAAGTAGGAAAAACTATACATAATCTAGCATACAACATAGAATCAACAAACCTTCATTCTTTTCTCCCGCTGCCCTATAAATTTACTCATCCCACATTCAAGTAACACTGGAAGGGCTGGTTTTGCTCACCTGTAAATCAAGGATGGGGGGGGGGACCCCCAGGGTTGTCGGATGCAGAGGGAACATAACCAATATATACATCTCCTGGCACCTAGTGAATGCTCAACTGCTAAGAATGGGAAAGGAAGGAAACTGTAAATCAGGTTCTGATCAGTTACAGACACTGAGGTTATATGAATACATGAGATGATCATAAAGGCCAATAAGACAGTCTTGTAGTGAGAGAGCCAAACGTAAGTAATAATACAAGGTAATAAATTAGATGTATGAACAAAGTACACGTCAATATAGCCTTCTAGGCTGTATCTATTACTAAACTTAATTTTCATATGCACCCAGCAACAAAGGACTGTAACCCCAAATTGCGAGCCAGGACTCAGAGAAAGTAGGGACGCACCCTGAACTTACACTGTTTCCATTCCCACATCTCCCTTGCTCCTATTCCAGATCTGACTCATCTTTACTTTCTTCCCCAAAATGGACTCCCCATTTCTGCCACTAAAAGAGAACAAATTCCAATCTTCCTTCCTACTCTCACCTCTCCCCTGTCCCAGTACTTCATCAGCCGGGAGGTCAGTCTATTCCAATTCTCCATGTCTCCCCCATTAGACTCTTTCACCTCACCCATGCAGGAGGCTTCTCCCTGAGCTCTCCGCTCTTCTCCCTCCAATCCCTCCCGTGGGGACTTCCAGGGGGTCCCACACTTTCAGTGTGTCCTGCCACAAGTCTAAGCTATCTAGGCTGCTCACCTTCCTGCAACTAGCTTTTCCCAGCTACACTACCCCACATGCATCTCTGCTTTCCCTAAACACAGATGGGTACTTCCCAATTCTGCCTCCATCATAAAGTAACCTGGGGAAGCTTTACAACACGGTTTGCCAATAAGCATATGAAAAGATGCTTGACTTCACTAGCCATCAAAGAAATGCAAATCCAAGCCACAGTGAGATCCTGTGCCACACCCGGGAGAATGGACACAGTAAAAAAATACAGACAACAATAAGTGCTGGTGAGGATATGGAGATACCTGAACTGTCCATGCGCTATTGGTAGGTACTGAAAATAGTGCAGTTACTTTGGAAAACAAAGCCAGCAGTTCCACAAAAGGCTAAGTGTAAAGTTAAACTTATGACCCAGCAATTCTATATATATATATATATATATATATATATATATATATATATAGTACTATATATATATATATATATATATATATATATATATCCAAGAGAATTAAAAACATATGTCTATGTAAAAACTTACACACAAATGGTTATAACAGCATTATTTATAATATCCAACCATCCTGGATTAAAATTCCTTGATTGGGGCCCAGGAGTCTGCATTTAACAAGAATCTCTTCTTAGACATCTTGCAAGTGGAGAAGCACTAACTTACAGAACCAAACGAGTCCAAGGTGTGTGTCGCAGCCAACAAAATCATACCTTTAGGACCTAGCTCCACCTGCATCTCCAACCTCCTGTCTCACCACTGCTGCCCAACACCTGTTGCTCCATGTAACAGAAATGACCTCTCCCTTCCCCATCCCATGGCTCCTGCAACTAGCCTCCAGGCCTCCACTCCAGCTTCACCTCCGCTGGCAAACTTTCCCTGGGCTCCCAGCCTCCTACAAATGTACTCACTGGAGCCCTGGGCTTTTCAACCAGGAGAGACCAGGCTCCCCAGAGGATACCTGGCTGATATGGAGATAATTTTCATTGTCCTAATAAGGGCTGAGGAGGTACTACTGTCATTATGATGCTACTAACATCCTACAATACACAGGACAACAACACAGACACATGCATATGCATGCACGCACACACACACACACACACACACACACCTAAGAATTATCTAACCCGAAATGTCAATAGTGCTGACATAGAGAAAGCCTGCTACTGATTATTGTCATGTGGGTTCTTCAAGGGCAGGGGATGTGTAAGACTCAACCACATAACCTCATTAGGTACAGAGCCTGGCACACAATAGAGGTGCAGTAAATATTAGTGGAATGGATTATCTGTTCTCTTCATCTAGCACTTAGGTGTGTTCATTTATACTCTATCTTATTCTAAAAAAGAACTGTAGTTGTCAACAAAAACATATCCAATACAAAAGGGTAAAATAAACAAGTGAGAGAGTCTTAGAAGGAAAAGATAAGATGAAGCCATAGGTGGGCTGCTTTAGGTAAGCATCAGAAATGATTATTATGGGGGCGCACTTGGGTGGCTTAGTTAAGTGTCTGCCTTCAGCTCTGGTCATGAACCCAAGGTCCTGGGATCAAGTCCTACAATGGGCTCCCTGCTCAGTGGGGAGCCTGCTTCTCCCTCTCCCTCTGCTCTTCCCCCTGGCTTGTGCTCTCTTTCTCTCTCTCAAAATGAATAAATAAACTTCTTGCAAGATACATCTATGAAGGCAAGGGAAATAAAAGCAAAAATGAACTATTGGGACTTAATCAAGATAAAAAGCTTCTGCAGAGTAAAAGAAACAGTCAACAAAACTAAAAGACAACCTACAGAATGGTAGAAGATATTTGCAAATGACATATCAGATAAAGACCTAGGTTCCAAGATCTATAAATAACTTACTAAACTCAACAGCGAAGAAACAAACAATTCAATCATGAAATGGGCAAAAGACATGAACAGAAATTTCACCAAAGAAGACATAGACATGGCCAACAAGCACATAAGAAAATGCTCCGCATCACTTGCCATCAGGGACATACAAATCAAAACCACAATGAGATACCACCTCACACCAGTGAGAATGGGGAAAATTAACAAGACAGGAAACAACAAATGTTGGAGAGGATGTGGAAAATGGGGAACTCTCTTGCACTGTTGGTGGGAATGTGAACTGATACAGCTACTCTGGAAAACTGTGTGGAGGTTCCTCAAAGAGTTAAAAATAGACCTGCCCTACGACCCAGCAATTGCACTGCTGGGGATTTACCTCAAAGATACAGATGCAATGAAACGCCAGGACACCTGCATCCCGATGTTTCTAGCAGCAATGTCCACAATAGCCAAACTGTGGAAGGACCCTCGGTGTCCATCGAAAGATGAATGGATAAAGAAGATGTGGTCTATGTATACGATGGAATATTACTCAGCCATTGGAAACGACAAATACCCACCATTTGCTTCGACGTGGATGGAACTGGAGGGTATTAAGCTGAGTGAAGCAAGTCAACTGGAGAAGGACAATCATTATATGGTTTCATTCATACAGGGAATATAAGAAATAGTGAAAGGGATTATAGGGAAAAGGAGGGAAAATGAGTGGGAGATATTAGAGAGGGTGACAAAACATGAGAGACTCCTAACTCTGGGAAATGAACAAAGGGTAGTGGAAGGGGAGGTTGGGGGGGAAGGGGTGACTGGGTGATGGGCACTGAGGGGGGCACTTGATGGGATGAGCACTGGGTGTTATATATTGGCAAATCGAACTTCAATTAAAAAAATATATTATATATATATATTGAAATGAAAGAAATAATGATGACAGCCATAAGGTAGAGAGGAGCTAAAATTTGATTCTGGGTTTCCTGTGGGCCACAGCAACAAGGGAAACATGATATTCATGACATCTATCCAATAAACAAACCTCCGCTGCTCATTGCTCAAGGGAAGCACACTTCCCCTGAAGCTGACTCGTGACAGACACGAGTAAAGGAGGGAGTAAAGGAGGCAACCCTCTTAACAACATCAAGACAGCAGGAGTCTTTTGTGATGATATCTTCTTACTCCCTCTGGGTCTTTTATCTCCTTGCTCGATCTCATTTCCTTTGCCATGTGCTTGGTAGCTTCTCCCTATCTCTTGAGAACAGATGAAAACAGACATGATGTAAGCAGAAGTAGTCGAGGTTTCGGCAGCCAGATGTGCCATGTTGCACCTCTGCCACCACCATGAGAAGACCGTGCCTGGGTGGTCCCCTGAGTCCAAAGAGGGTGAGAAACACACAGAGTGGGGCTTACTCAAGCCAATCCACAGACTTGTGACCTGCCATAGAACCAGCCAGCTGAGCCCATCGTAGCCCAGCAAAGCCTCTGAGGACCTATAATTGCATGAGCAAACCCAGATACATGTCACAGAGCCTCCCCAGCCATCTCCCCAGAGTATGAGCTCAATTCATGTCCAGCATGACATGCCAGACTGTGGGGAGGGTTTGTTATGTGGCACTATTCTGGCACTAGCTAACTAAAACATCTCCCTCGTGCAAAGGTAAAGGATGACACCCAAAGCATGGCAAATATAAGTAATCAATACATAAATATAAGCAACCTTTGGCTTATATTTAGGGAGTGACTCCTTCATAACAGACTGCATTTCTCCCAAGTGATCACCACAGAGCTGGACACTTCAAGATATTTGATGTAAACATGTCAATCAGCATTTGATTAGGAACACAGCCAAGCTGAGGTATGTCAGAGAAAAGCTGCAATGAACCAAAGTCAAAATGCTCGCAAAATGGGACAATGACTGAATCAGTCTGTACAGACTCAGGTGTTCTAAACGCCCTCCATCCAATGAGATCTGCCAGAGGACTTAAAACAGATGACGCGGCGGCAAGCTTCCCAGTCTTAGTTCCCACTTGCCATCCATCCTCCTGCACATGGTTGGGTCCTTTCCAACTGCCTCAGACCCCTCAGGAAGAGATCCAAGAACTCTCTTGATCTCTCACTCTTGCACATGGCTCCTCTTCCAACTCAGAGACAATTTCTGTACTTCCCTCTGCTGGGTTACAGGCCTGGGATCTCTGGCTTGTCTGCTCAGGAATTAAAAGGCTCAAACCCTATCTATACTTATATTCTCTCAATTCCTCATGCAACACGACGGTTAAAGTCATGAACTGTGCAGTCAGGCAATCCTCGTATTTCTATAGCAGCACGGCCACTTGTGTGCTGTGTGACCTCAGGGAGGCACTTAATTTCTCTGAACCTCAGTCAGCTTAACCATACAATGAATATAATAATACTTACCTACCTTAGGGTTGTTAGGATTCTTAATGGTAAGACATATAAAGTACTCAGCATAGTCCTGGCGCATAGTCAGTGTTCAATGAATATGAACTATTATCATTCAGCTTTGAATTCAGAGCAGACTGGTCAGATAGAGTTCTGTGGGGTGGAATAAGGAATGAAGGCAAGAGGACCTACTATGAACATCTACTGTGTGCTGGCAGCTGTGCTGGGCACTTTAAGTGGGCTCTCCCATTAATGCTCACCACCATGCCCTGCCTGGTTATCACTGCTGCTGTAACAGGAAATCAAGTGTGAATTTTCCAATTGTTCTGGAATTGATGACTATGGCAAGCAGTTGGCTTCTAGCTCAGGGCAGGAGATCTCTGAGAAAAATTACTCCTGGGGAAGAGGATCATACATCCCATGCCTGCCCAAGATGGTCCCAATTTATACCTGTTGTCTTAAGATAACTATTAATAACTCTCCACTCCCTTTCACGCTCAGTAGCATCCAAGTTTAAACAATAAATTATACGGTCGACTACCCTGGAGCTGGGCATGGGGGTGACCAAAGGAAGGGGGGCCTGGCATCCCAATCCCTGAGCTACAGAACCACGAGGCCCCTCCAGTGCTGTCATCAGAGCAAAGCCAAGTGAGGACTCTCAAGAATGTTTTCTGTAAGCAGAGCATGAAAGCAGAGGATACAGAGAGCATCCCTCCTCTCAGCCCTATGCCCTCAGAGCTCTTTCGGGATGTCCATGATTCTATGGTACAGGAGGAAGCCAGCGAAAAGCTAGGAGGCATCCAGGGAGCCGGGAAGTTTGGGAGTTTGGAGTCATGGATGACAGAAAGGAGCAATTTCACTTTTAATTTTTTGAGGAACTTCCACACTGTTTTCCACACCAGTATGTATTCCCACCAACAGTGCACCAGAGTTGCTTTTTCTCCACATCCTCACCAACACTTGTTGCTTGTGTTTTTTATTTTAGCCATTCTGACAGGTGTGAGGCAATACCTCATTGTGGCTTTATTTTTATTTAAACTTTACTTATTTGAGGGGGGGTGCACACACAGAGGGAAAGAGAGGGAGAAGGAGAGGGAGAAGCAGACTCCCCAGTGAGCAGGAAGACCGATGCGGGGTTTGATCCCAGGACCCTGAGATCATACCTGCACCGACAGCAGACACTTAACTGAGTGAGCCACCCAGGTGCCCCTCATCGTGTTTTAATTTGCATTTCCCTGATACAACACTGTATGTTAATTATAATTCAATTTTTTAAAAAAGTATAAGAAGTTAAAAGAAAGGAGCCAAAGGGAGGATGGCTGGCCTTCTCTTGGAGTCTTAGGTATAGATAGGGCACAGGGAAAGCTGGAACCTAGCCCACCATCAAGGACAGAGCTACTGCATTTGAAGTCTCGAGCAGCACGCAAACAGACCTGGTGTTGGCCAGAGTGAGATCAGAAATGCCAGCTCGCAGCAACGGCCTTGCCAAGGCACAGAAGGGTTATGCCTCCAGTTTCCTTCTCCCTCCTCCCTCTCAGCACATCAAGGAGAGAGGTGGAGGTATAAAGAGCTGAACACCCCCTACCTTCTCAGGTCCCTGCCACTGGGGAAGGGAGAGTTTTCTTTGGGTCTGAAATGGGAGGTTTAAACTGGGCCTGAGATTTTTAATAGCTTAAACGAATCAGAAAGATAAGAGATCTGCCACCCAGTGGGGGTAGGGAGATTTAGCACACAGTTGATAATAGGATAAAAAACAAACACTTCCCTGTGCACGTTTTCGGCTTTCAATCCTATGGAGTTGAAACTCCTTCCCAAATTACCTGTCATCTCTTATATACAGTATAGTAAATGCTTTACATACTTTGGCTCACTTAAACCCCACAACAGTCCTTACCCCCGTCTAACTGAAGAGGAAAAGAGCTAAAGTAACTTCTGCTGGAAAATCAGCAGAGGGAAGATTTGAACCCAGGTCTGTCTATCCTTACGGCCCCAGCTCTTTCCTCAACAGTGAACTGTTTCCTCCACTCCATCTGGGCTCACCTCAGGCCTGGGCGTCCCCGGGGCCTCCTCAATTCCTGTCGCAGGCCATAGCCACCACCTGGTAAATGGCACGCAGCCTCTGTGGAAGAAGATTCTAATTGTGCCTGACCACAAGGTCTGCAGGGAGTTAATAAATTATTCCAGGAGAATATTTGCACTGAAGGCCTTATTGACCAGAGTCCATTTCCTGAGCTGGCATATTTTTCCCCCAGCAGCTTTGCAGAGCAAGTGCGAGTACAGATCTTGATGCCTCACATATAGGGTCCCTCGCTTACCGTCAAGGATACAACTTCACAATCTGCCCCCAGTCAAGGATGGCAAAGGACACTGCCATCGGAAAGAGTCAGATTTGCTTTAGGGGTTCCTGGTTTCCACAGAAAAGGCATTTCAGTTCCATTCTTTGTAGGATGAATGATTGCCACTTTTCTCCCCTCCCAGCATAATCTCTCTGCCCACAACTGATTATTTGCAGCACTGTAATACCCAGTGAACAGAATCAAACCCAAATGTCTACCAGTAGGGAAATGCCTGTATAAACCATGGCATATCCACCCAACAGAGGGCTAAAAAATCATAATAAAAGAATAAGGAAGAGGTGTCTGGGTAGCTTAGTCGGTTAAGCGTCTGACTCTTGATGCTGACTCAGGTCATGATCTCAAAGTGGTGAGGTCAAGCCCCAGGTTGGGCTCTGTGCGGAATGTGGAGCCTGCTTGAGATTCTCTCTCTCTCTATTCCTCTGCCCCTCCCCTTGCTCAGTCTCTCATTTTAAATAAATAAATAAATATTTTAAAAATAATAAGACTCAATACCCCCAATATAAAGTGGTCTAGGGATCCCTGGGTGGCGCAGCGGTTTGGCGCCTGCCTTTGGCCCAGGGCGCGATCCTGGAGACCCGGGATCGAATCCCACATCGGGCTCCCGGTGCATGGAGCCTGCTTCTCCCTCTGCCTATGTCTCTGCCTCTCTCTCTTTCTCTCTCTGTGACTATCATAAATAAATAAAAAATTAAAAAAAAAAAATAAACTTTAAAAAAAAAAAAATAAAAAAATAAAGTGGTCTCCAATTTATAACTTTTAAATGAAATAAGCAAGGTTCAGAAGAGAGTACGTGATTTTTTAAAAAGATTTTATTTATTTATTCATGAAGGATATACAGAGAGAGGCACAAGCACAGGCAGAGGGAGAAGCAGGCTCCTCACAAGGAGCCTGATGTAGGACTTGATCCCGGGACCGGGATCATGCCCTGAGGCAAAGGCAGCCGTTCAACCGCTGAGCCACCCAGGCATCCCAAAGTACATGATCTTATAGAGGAAGGAGATGAGAAAATATTGTTGCTTACATTAGCAAATTGAAACAATAGAAGGATAAACCAGCAGAAAATGGTCCTCCTGGGTGGAGAGAGTAACAGGAATGGAAGTGGCATTCTTGGAGGCAAAGCATGGAATAGAGTACCAAGAAAGGAGGAGTGTGGGGGTGGTCTACCCCACTAGAGGCTGCCAATAAGGTGCATTGTTTGTAGAGAATTTTAAATAAAAATAATAAAACTATGGGGATCCCTGAGTGGCTCAGTGGTTTAGTGCCTGCCTTCGGCCCAGGGCGTGATCCTGGAGACCCAGGATGGAGTCCCACATTGGGCTCCCTGCATGGAGCCTGCTTCTTCCTCTGCCTCTGCCTCTCTCTCTCCGTGTCTGTCATGAATAAATAAATAAAATCTTTACAAAATAATAATAATAAAACTAAGTACGATGCAATGTGATGTCCTAAAGTAGATCCTGGGCCATAAAAAGTGGTATTAGTGACATTAGTGGAAAAAGTGGTAAAATGTGAATAAAGTATACATAGCTTAATAGTATTCTATAGTACTATAGTAATGTTAATTCCTTAGCTTTGACAAAGGTATCATGACTGCATAAGATGCTAATCTTAGGGGAAACTGGATGAAGGGTATATATAGGAATTCTCTGTGTTATCTTTCCAGCTTTTGTGTAAATTTAAAATTATTCCAGAATAAAAGGTTTATTTTTAAAGATATATGAGATATGCTGAATGGCAGATGAATGAACGGGCATTTATGGAAAGAGACGGAGGGAAGCAACTCAAGGTATTGTGCTTTCTATTACCACCGTGTCTTGACAATGCTAAACAGCGTGGGTGCTCAAACACCCCACTCCTGCCAGGGCAACTACCTTGCACCCTGCCCCCATGCTCTGAGGGTACATTTTTAATACCATTCTTGGTTTGGAAATAAGTAAATGCTTTACGGGTCTAAAACTAAGACAAACTTTGAAAACAGAAAGGAAAGAGACATAACACTAGGCCTAAATAACCCAAATTTGAGAACCATCAGCATGTAGTCTAGGTTTGGGCAACTCTTACCAAAATCCCACAGCAGTGACAACCTGGGTAGAATTCAAGTCCAGCTCCATCTGAGCTCAGATCCCACAAGCTTCCAGATAGATCTCCTCAGAAGTGACAAAATATAAATAAAAAAGCAAAATGGAAACTGGTAGTTCTTCTTCTGCCCTTCTGAGAAGTGTCAACAGGGATACAAAGATTTCATTACCAAGAGATCATATCAGCAGCCTGCTCCGCCAGGGAAACCGAGTTAGCAGAGCCTCATCAAGCACTGAGCCTAACACCAAGCGCCAGTGGGAAGAGCAGAACACAAGCTGAGGACCGGCCCTTTCCATTCAAGTCACCAAGTACTTCCTTTGAGCATCCTTACCTCAGGGAGCCCCTCATCATGGACGCCCTCACAAAGAACTCATCACTGCCTCGGCTGTGTGACGTTCCTATTTAATCTCAAAACTTCTATTGTTTGTTGCAAGTTTTTTTTTTAAGATTTTATTTATTTATTCATGAGAGACACATACACAGAGAGAGAGAGAGAGGCAGAGACACAGGCAGAGGGAGAAGCAGGCTCCCTCCAGGAACCTGACGTGGGACTCGATCCAAGGTCTCCAGGATCATGCCCTGGGCTGAAGGCGGTGCTAAACCACTGAGCCACCTGGGCTGCCGTATTGTTGCATGTTTTATGATTATAGCCTCCAGTTCCAAGCCCCGCAGCTATCTGACCACCTTGGAGCCTTAGAATTAGTTCCTTCCTCTGCCCCATTTGCCACCCCAGGTATCTGCATGGCTCATCCCTGGTTTAGTCAGGTCTTTGCTCAGAGCCAGCTGTTCGAGAAGTCTTCTTTCATCACTCTATCAAAAGTGAGGCACCCACATAGCACCTGTGTGGCTCCATTGGTTGAGTGTCTTGACTTTTGGTTTCAGCTCATGTCATGATCTCAGGGTTGTGAGATCGAGCTCCGTGTCAGTCTCCACGCTTAGCAGAGCATCTGCTTGAGATTCCTTCTCTCTCCTGCCACTCCCCCCATTCATGTTCTCTCTCTCTCTCTCTCTCTTTCACTAAAATAAATGCATAAAATCTTTAAAAAAAAAGGGGGGGGGAGGCACCTACTCTCTGTCCCCTTACCTATTTTATTTATCCTCATAATGCTGTCTCTTGACATCTATCTGCCTGTTGACAGGTTTTCTTTGTGTTTCCTCTTTGAAAGCTCCAGAAGAATAGGGCCTGTTGATGATGCACCACTAGAGCCTGACAAATAATAGGTGCAAAGGCCCTGAGGTACACAAGACTATGGCAAGCTAACAGAGCAGGAAGAAGGCCAGTATGGCAAGAAGGAGAGTGCTAGGCAAGAGCTATAGAGGTTCCAGATCCAAAAGGCCTTTGCAGGCCAGAGCAAGTGGTCTGGGTTTTATTTTGGGTATTGGAAGTGGTCTGAGTTTTATTCTGGATATTGGAAACCACTGACCACTCATCTCCAGAGCACAGTCTTTCCCTTCTGGCAAAAACTTTCTCTTTGCTTTAGCTAAACCCAGTTTCCTTGCACAGAGAAGAAAGGAGACATTTCGATTCACAAAAGGACCACTTACACAAGTAGGTTTATGTTAGATTTTGCACCAGAGTCCACTGGGTTCCTAGTTTCTAAAGATGACCCCTAACATACATGCCATTCTTCATGTGAAGAGGCAGGGCTGTTTTCTCCTCTCCTGTAAGCTGGGTTGGCCTTATGAACAGCTTTGGGATAGAAGCAATGTGCCAGACCCTCCGAGCCTTTAAGAGAACTGGCAACATTAATTTTCTGCCCATTAAAAACTAGCTTCCATGCTGGGGAAAGCCCAAGTCACATAGAGAAGACACATGGAAGAGAACTGAGGCACTCGGGCTGAGCTCCTAGCCAAGAGCTAGCACCAATTTGCAACCATGTAAGCGAGCCACGTTGGAGGCTCTGGCCGAGTTGAGTTCCCACATGACTGCAGCTCTAGCTAACGTCACATAGAGCAGAAGGTTTGCCAGCTGAGCCTAGCCAACCTCCAAAATCACAATAATAATAAATTAGTTTCAATCCAATAAGTTTTGGGGCTGGTTTATATGCAGCAATCAATAACTGAGACACTCAATCTAATAACTACTTAGTCTCCTGGGTTCCAGGATTCTTTCAGTGTAGTAATAAGCCTGCATTAAATGCACATTACAAATGAAAAATACATCATGATTTTAGAAACTTTAAAAATCCGCTCAGATTTAGAATCTGAGAATCAAGAATATGGCCACTTGATGACACATATATTCCAAGTCCTCCAGATTATCACATTTACTTCAATTACATGTAGATAACAGAACAAATCTTTAGACAACTCAGACTGCATCTGGCTTATCACCTGGTTTGTTCCTAAATTTATTGCTTCTTCAGGGCGAGTGGAGGACATGTCCCTCTCTCTCTCTCCCCTCTCAGGGCATATTTCAATAACACTTCTTTTTGATGAACTAATACAAGACACAGAAGCAGTCCTAAAACTCAATTTATGGAAGTCAGTGAAGACCAGAGTTTGGATTGAAACTCCCAATCTTGCCTAATTAATGACACATATTATTGCCCCTGTTCCCCTAACTTGAAAGCAGCCTCTAAACCTTGACGTGTTTTCCCAATGATAGAATGCAACAAATGAATTAATGTCCTAAGGGACCATGGCAGGAATAAAGGGAAAGCCATGAAAGATAGATGATGTCTCAACTAATTTTATGATTTATCGATCTCCACTTTGCTCATTTTGCAATGTGGGAGAGCTCATTTTTCTGCCAGGCCCACACTGGTGTCACCCTTGCTAATAGATATGATTACCATCCCCAAAATTGTGTTTGTGAGAATACGAAGTGTGGCTTCCCTCTGCTGCTGACCTCAGCATTTTTTTTTTTTTTTTTATTATGTGTGTCGGACCTGCCAAGAACCAAAATTGATGCACTTATCCAGGGACTCTGTTGGACGGTCACAGGCATTTTTCTCATTTTTCTTCCAAACAAGTTCATCTTTAAGCAAGTACAGATTCACGCTTTAAATTACTGAGTTGACACATCATCTGTTTTCAGTGTGTGTAACCTCACAAGGAGGATCTTTTGTGTGGTACAAGAGCAAGAAAGGGGAGAAATGTGTCACCGCTAACCATTTCTGGCCCACGTGCCAACTTGAGTTTAAAGATGTATTTGTCGGGAAACAACACAAACGGATTTGGATGGTTTGACAATCCCGTTCAGCCAACGCTGACTGGGTACAGGTACTGTGCTAAGTATTCTTAGGGGTGGCCAGTCCTTCAATAAATACTTATTTGGCACCCTCTATATCCTGAGTGCTAGGGTCACAAAGTAAACAGAAGGGACAGGCTCCTTTGTCATGGAAAATGTGCCCTAAAGAGAAAATATAGAATGTCAAAGGCAAGGACTAGGAAGAAAGTAGAATAGAATGTATTCATCGACTATGCTACACATCCAGTGGCTTACAATGATGGGCATTTATTCTTGCTCATGGATCTACTGTTTGGCTTGGGTTTGGCTGACCTAGGCAGGGCTTGGCCACCAGCCACCAGTTCAGTTCAAGTCCATTCCACGTGCCTCTTCTGTGACCTGCAGGTTAGTCAAGGTATGCTACTCTCACCTCTCTCTCACCTATGATAAGCACATTGGAAAGTACATTGGTGAAGCAGAGGGAGAACAAGTTCTCATGAAGGCAAATGTTAGTGGTTTAAGAGCACAGGAGCCAATGTGCTTGGATCTGCACATATAGAAGAAGGACGCCACCAGGCATAAGGTGGAAACAGGTAAGTACTATTCCACATGCTATTCAAAGATATCTGTTATAACCTCACACCTGTTAGGATGGCTATTATCAAAAGAAGAGATAACAAATGTTGGTGGGGATATGGAGAAAGGAGAACCCCTGTGTCATGCTGGTGAGAACAGAAATTGGTACAACCACCACAGAATATGGTATGGAGTTTCCTCAAAAATCTAAAAATAGAGCTACCCGATGACCCAGCACTTCCACTTCTGGGTATATATCCAAAGAACAAGAAAACAGGGTCTCAGAGAGGTAGCTGCACCCTCATGTTCACTGCAGTGTTATTCACAATAGCCAACACACAGAAACAGTCTAAGTGTCTCACAGTAGATGAATGGACAAAGAAAATGTCACACACACACACACACACACACACACACACAGGAATATTATGCAGCCATAAAAAGAAGGAAATACTGCCACTTGTGACAATACCGATGAATCCGGAGGACATTACGCTAAGTGGAATAAGCCAGCTACAGAAAGACAAACACTTATAGGCAGAATCAAAAAAAATCCAAACTCACAGAAACAGAGTAGCATGGTGATTACCAAGGGCTAGAGGGAGAAGGAGCAGGGGAATAGAGAAATATTGATCAAAAAATCCAAACTTCCAATTATAAGATGAATAAATCCTGGGCATCTAGTGTACAGTGTGGTGACTACAGCTGACAATACTATATTGTATATTTGAAAGCTGTTAAGAATAGATCTGAAAAGTTCTCACCACACACACACACACACACACACACACACACACATACGGTAACACTGTGAGGTGATGAGGGTGTTGACTAACCTTACTGTGGTAATTATTTCACAATATATATGTGTATCACATCAAACCATCATGCTATACACCTTAAACTTGCACAATGTTATACGTTGATCATATCTCAATAAAGCTGGAGTCAGAGGGAGAGGGAAGATCTGTGATGTAGTATACCCAAAGTGATCCTCCTGATTTGCCATGATTCTGCAAAAGGCAGGCTAGAGATTTGAGGGAGTCAATCTGGCAAAGATAGTCTCAGAATTGAAGAACTGAAGGGCACAGACCCATGTCTGCCCCAACTAGCTTAGTGATTTCTTTGCTCTTCAGTTCTTCTTATATGAAATGACAGAAGTTGCACAACATAAGCTAATAATACAGCAAATTACAGGCTCTTGAATACCTGTTGAACAAACAAATGAATATTTAATGCAGCATTATTTATAATTATAAAATTGTAAATTACACAAAGGACCTCAATAGGGCTATAATTAAATTAGGGTATGTTCATACCTTGGAATATTATGTAGCTATGTAAAATTTTCTAGTAAAAAAATTCACTATTGAAAATGTGGAAAATACAGAAAGATGTCAAGAAGAAAATAAAGATTACTCTCCAGAGATAACCTCTATTAACATTTTGGAGGATGTCCTTCCATTCCATGTGGGGTTTTTTTGAGTGTGTAGGCATTATGCACCCATGTGTAGTTAGCTAACACAGCTGAAAGCATATCAAATTTATGAATTTGGATCCTGATTTTCTCCCTCATAATATTATTTTGAAGTGTTTTTCCATACCTATAGATTTTTGCAAAACAGTTTAATGACATAAAAAATTGGTACTGATTTTACAAGGATGGAAAACTGGGAAACAAAATCACATATTCAATATAATTTCAATTATACATTTCATAGAGACAGGTGTGTATGTGTTTTGTGTAGGTCTGTATGAATCACTGTAAGGAAATGTACCCAAGGTTGACGGTGGTTGTCTTTGGGTCATGGGGTTACAGTTCCCTGTCTCCAGCAATTGGCTTCATTTCTATCTCCATGAGTGCACACAAGAACACACATACATGCCCAACTGTCCTCACCTGCCAGGCCTTTGCCCATGCTATTCCCTCTACCTGGGATGCCTTTCCCTCATTTCTATTTATTTAGATTCTTCATATGTCCAAAACCCTCTTCCAAGAAGCCTTTTGAAAAACCACTGCATGAATAACAAAATTTGTTTAGACAGGCTCTACATAATATTACAAGTTATAGACATACCATAATTTATTTAATTAAGGGGCTTTGGGTAATTTCTCAATTTCTCTCCTGGTTGTGCCACACTAGGGAAGTAAAATCATCCTTCTGATCCCAATTCTCTCATCAGTAAAATTATAATAGTAGCTGCCTCAAAGGATTGTTATAAGGATTAAAGGAGAGAATGTATTTCAAAGATCTGCCCCCAAAGTAGTCAAGTTCATTTCAGTAAATATCAACAAATGTCAGGTCCCCTGTCCTCCTTCCTAGTATCAAATCTCTGCATTATTTTCTGGGTAGTATTTTGCCTATATATTCACTATATTCTGCCAAAGTTTACTTTTAAGTCTCCTGGAGTCAAGGATGATGTAGTTGCTAAGAACAAAACCTCCAAATTAGTCAGAGTTGGCTTGCATCCCAGCTCTGACATCTTGTAGCTGTGTGAGCTTCAGCAAATGATTTTGCCTCTCAACGCCTCAGTTTTCCCATGTGAGAAATGGGTTTAATGTTTGGGGTTTGGGGGGCTCAAAGGATAAGGTACATGAAGTTCTTTGAACAGTGTGTGGCATACTGGATGTGCCAAAAAGGTTTGTAATTCCTACTTCATGGGGTTATCATGAAGATTGAATGGATTTATGTCTGTAAAACCCACATCCAGAGTCCTGGCAGGCATGGAGCAAGCCCTCTATAAACATGAATAATATAATCCAGTGTTTGGTAAACAAATCCAATGTCCCTTTCCCCCCTGAGTAACTATATAGATATTAGTCAATCCCTTTCATACCAAAATGGCCTGTTCTCTCCAATTCACTGGGGTTCCCCTGAGCTAACTTAGCCATCCTCTTCCTCCCCTGACCCCATCCTAAATGAATGGATTCCTGGAGCCAAGTGGGATGGTCCTCCCTCACCACAAGGGCCCAAGGGCCAGGTAACTAATGTCTGGCTAATTGGGAGCCAAGCAGAAACTGGCGCTGGAGGACATCCGCCAGGCTTATTGCATTTCCTTCTCCCATAAAGGAACCCTACGGCCCAGCCCAGCCAGCTCCTCTCATCGACCAGCTAATGGGGTTACAAGATTCGACTCCCCAGGAAGCTGACTTTAATAATGGGATGCCAAGGAAAGAATGGTGCTAGCAGGGAAAGGGAGGAGGGCAGGTGAGGGTATGAATCTACAGCTGAGTGACACATCCTATATGAAGTTGATTCATGTCGGAGCAAATCTGGGCAGGGACCAGCTGATTCTGGCGGTGAAGTTATTGCTCTGCCAGTTTAATATTTCGCCATCTGCTAACTGAAGGCTCCACTGCCTGCTGGGTCCTATAAAGACTTTTATTTATTATATTACACATGGCAACATCTGCCACCGGATGAGGCTGTACTCGGCGCCCTAATTAAACAAACACACACTCTGCCACGGCAGAGGGCTGGGTCTCACTGCGAATGAGCAGAATTGTTGCAGATAGTTAAAACTTGGAGTGTCCTGGCATGAAGAGTTTTCCCGAGAAAAGGCAGCATGCAGAATGTTCAGCTCCCCTCCTGATGGTCACTAAAGATTTATAGTCGATTAAAAATAGGCTGGAAAAAAAGCTCTTAAAAGATAGGCTGGGTTTTAATCTCCTCCATCCTGTCTCACTTCCCAACAGAACTTGAATTTTAGGACTTGTTTTGGCCAGCAGTCAGAATTCCTGGTCTGCTTTTCCTATGGCATGGTCCCCAGCTGTGCTACCTTTCAGTCACCCTGTGGCTCTCAGGAATGCTGAATGTCCATGCTGAAACAAGAGGCCCAATAGATTTTTAAAAATGAGTTTCTAGGGGTTCCATTCATTTCTTCACCTGTGCCCTCACTCAGTAAATACTGAATCTATTAAGTGAGCTGGTGAATTAGGTCACCTACATTTCTGCCTCCATAAAACACACATTTGAGTGATGTCTTTGAATGGACAAATAAACACAACAATTAGAGATTCTGGTAAGTGCTAGGATGGAAATAGAGGGAGTGACATGTTACAGAGTGCCAGATATGGGCTGGTATATGGCGGCATTAGTGTCCTATGGCTGCTGTACCAAGTCACCACAAACTTAGTGGCTTATAACAACACAAATTTATTATCTTATAGTTCTATAGTTCAGAAGTCCGACATGGGTCACACAGGGTCAAAATGAGGGTGCTGGAGGGGCTGTGTTCCTTCTGGTGGCACTAAGAGAGACTATGTTCCCCTTACTTTTCTAGCTTCTAGTGGCCACCTGCATTTCTTGGCTCCTGGCCCCTTCCTCCACCCACAGAGGCCACAACAGAGCATTTCTGTGACCCTGTTTGCATTGTCGCACTTTTTTCTCTGACTCTACTCTTCTGTTTCCTTCTCCCACTTTTAAGGAGTCTTATGATTCCATTCACCCCTTCCAGATATCCCAGAACAATCTCCCTCACATACAGAGATTAGTAACCTTGATTCTATCTGCAATCTTAACTCTCCTTGGCCATGCAACCTAACATATTTTCACAGGTTGGAGAGATTCTGATGTGGACATCCAGCAATCATAGGTTGTTATCCCACCTGCCATGAGGGGCACAGGGCTATTTTAGATACAACAGGCCTTAGGAGGGCTTCTCTGAGACGTGAAAATGAGAAAATGACACAAGCAGAAGGAAAAGGAAGTGCAAAGATCCACTGGCAGGAAGAACTTGGGAGTATTAAACAGTGTTAAAGGGAAGCTAGCTGTGGGCTTGAGGTAGCCACACAGTTGTGGGCCAGGAAAAGGTGGTCCAAGATGAAGCGGAAGAGGTAAAAGTGGGTCAAATCCTGTAGAATCATACATGCCTTATGGAGACAGCCTGGTACAATGATTGAAACACCAGACATAAGAAGGGAATTTATTTCCATTTAGCATCTAATTTTTAACAAATCCTGTGCCAGAACCTATAGATATATCACCTTGTTTAATTCTGCAAGTACATAAGGTATGCTTTGCCATTCCCTTCTTATGGATGAGGAAGTAGTGACCTACACAGTAAAGTGGTGGAGAACAAGACTTAACCCTGTCTGACTGGCTACTGATCTGACTCCAAAGCCCATGCCCTCCTGCACCCCTCTCCCCGCTGCAGGCTGTTATCCAAATGATTCTGCCTTCTATGCATGTGTGACTATGATGCCACATCACTCTATCTACTTCTTCCTCCTTCCATTTGATAGACAGGCTTCAGAACCCAAAAATAACATGCAGTCAAGTATCCCACTCACTTGTGCGTTGTTCGTTGCTGCTTTATGAAGAAGGGTGCATTAAATTCTTGTTTATCCTGAAGAGGCTGACTCATTCAAGAAGTAGAGATTTACATTCTCCAATCCCACTAGGGAAGATATTAGTTGGAACACTTGGCTAAGTTGCTGGAACAGGTGACCCAAGATAAAATGGCTCAAATAAGGTAGGGATCTATTTCTATTTCACGTACTGGTCCAGAGGTAAATACTCTGAGGCTGTCATGGTTCTTCTGCACTTTGCAATCAGCCATGGGCCCAGGATCCCTCTATCTTACTGTTCTTTCTTCCAGATTATTGTCCTCATTCACATGATTGAATGAAATTGTCTTCCCACAACCCCACTAAATTCCCCACCTGCAGGAAGATGTTAGAGAGGATAGAATGCAAGCATTTTCCTTTCAAATGGCGTGACTTGAAGTTGCACACATCACTTCTGCTCCCAACCCATTGGTAGCTACTTAGTTGTATGCCCATGCATAGTTGCAAGAGAAGCTGGGAAACAGTCTTTCGCTGGATGGCCATGTGCTCAGTTAGAGCTTGTGAGGTTCTACTTAGAAATAGGAATAGGATAAAATCAGTGCCAGGGTATAACTAGCATTCTCTGCCACGAAGGATGACTGCCCTTATTTGTTGATCTAAAGTCTAGGCCTTCCTTTTCCACTGCATATTGCTTAAAAACAAACAAACAAACAAAAGCCACAGTAAATGCCTGTTGTCCAGAAAAAGGAACCAGATTAATTTCTCTTTTTCTTTCAGGGACTTAAGTAAAAAATGGCCTGGGCCTGAGTTGATCCTCCTTAATTTCCTGTCCCTAGGAAAGGCACAGGGGTGGTGGATAGATACACAAATCTGATCTGGCACCAGACCTCTTAAGGAGAGAGTCCTTGGGACAGAAAACTCTGTGCAAGAAAGAAAGAATGTGGTACCAAGAGCTGTAGCTAGGGGAGCCCAGGGAGTCAAAAGCAGACGTGACTGGAGAGGGATGACTATAAGAGTTATCAGGTTGCCTTGTAGTGAAGCCCAACAGTGACAGATCAGTGCTCGTCAGCGCCATCTGTGGCAGTGACGAGCACTAACACGATGACAAATCCCAGGGCTTTTTCTCTTAAGAGTGGAAGAAGGACTTCTTCTATTTTCTTTTCTTTATTTAAGATTCTATTTATTTATTCATGACAGACACAGAGAGAGGGAGGCAGAGGGAGAGGAAGACTCCCCACAGAGCAGGGTGCCTGATGCAGGGCTCAATCCAAAGAGCCCAGTATCACCACCTGAGCTGAAGACAGATGCTCAACTGACTGAACCACTCAGGCGCCCGGAGGACTTCTTAACAACATAAGAACCCTGGTCTTACAGGGAAAACTTCCAATTTTTTACCACTCAATATGATGTTATCTGGGGCTTGTCACAGAACTCTGGGATTCTTGGATGATCCATGGTAGAAGAAAGCCCCAAAAAGGTAATATGGGACTTCTGGCCAACCCTGAGGGTGGAATTTCAAGCAATTCTGATTTAATTCAGGAAAGAAAAAAAAAGTGACAGTACTTGTTCCTGAGGTGTTTGCAGAAATGCTTATGTCCGTCAACAAATAAAAGAGGTGAAAATAAACATTCTCTGAAGATCTCTTTAAGTCATGTGCAGAAACACTATAGGTCAATAAAAGGTCAAAGATCTGGCTTATAAAAGTGTCAAAAAAAAAAAACAAACTCATGAAGCACCAAGGTGACCCACTAAAAATACTCCAAGTGCAATCTGTGATCAAAATCCTACTTAAAAGATTGTTTATCTGAGATAACTAGAGGATCAGGGCAGGCCCAAGGAGTAAGGAACTTTCAGTGGGTCTTGGGGGAAGATATTTACAATAGTAAATCTCTGACACACATGTAAGTTTGGGACCTGTTCTTCACAAACGACCATCCATAAACGACCTCAAATGTTTCATCCACGAAACGGGCTGAATACTCTAAGAGCTGGGCCACATTAAGGGTTAGGAGAACACATGGGAAGCAAGAACCTAAACTCAGTTTAAGCAGTTTACTGAGGAGACAGCACCTGAGCCACATGGTGGAGGAAATGAGGGATCTTGATGAGGAGAGATTGTGTGCAAATACAAGACAATGGGAGCATTCCCACCTCACCTAGCCTTTATCTCCTCATCAGTGAAGTGGGTTACAAGGTTTTGGGGAGGGTCAGAAATAATGTTTGTCAAACACCCAGGACAGGTGTGTCATTAAAAAAGCAAGCAAACAAACAAAAACCCACATAAGTGAATATTATTAAAATAATAGCCAATCATTGACTGTAGCAAAGTGGGGCTAGAATCAGAGACTCCCACATTAGCCCAATGCTCTAAAGGGAGACAAAGTACCCCCTACAAGGTCCCCATGGAGAAGCAAACACAAATTATCTCTGCTGGAAAGAATTTCCTACTGAAGCCCTCAGGACTTCCACAGATTAAGATCAAACCTCCATGAGCTCACAAAGGCCATCAAACTCATTAGGAAATAAGCAACTGTGAGAATCAACAGAAAAAATAAACAATATACTTTTACCTCCACTGACTTCAGATACTGAAAACACAAGAACAACCGAATACATAAGATAATCATGTTTAACACATGTATTTAAAGAAATGAAATATGGAATATAGGAAAATGAGAAAGTAACTAAAGATGATAAAAAATGATAAGACAAAAATAAATAAATAAATAAATTTAAAAAAATGATCAGACATAGTTGCAAAAGAACCAAACAAAATGTTTAAAAATATACAAAAAATGAAAGAGACCATTGAACTTAAAAACTCAGTTCAGATTTTTAAAAATAGAGTAAAAGGGAACTGAAACTTGAAGATGCATCTGAAGAAGTTATCCAGAATGCAGCATGGACAGGGAGATGAACACTATTAACCATTTAATAGAGAGGTCAGCCCCTCTATTAAAGAGGCTTAATCTCTACATAGGTTCCTAAAAAGAGGACAGAGCAAGACAGACTACTTAATACATGTCTCTTTGGAGTCCGAGGAGGAGAGAGTAGAGAGATTAGAGGAGATATAGTGTAAAAAGTAATAGTAGGGGCGCCTGCGTATCTCAGTTGATTAGGCATTTTGGCTCAGGTCATGATATCCAAATCATGAGATTGAGTCCTGTGTCAGGAGGCCTAAGCATGGAGCCTGCTTAAGAGTCTCTCGACTCCTAACTCTGGGAAATGAACAAGGGGGTAGTGGAAGGGGAGGTGGGCAGGGGGATGGGGTGACTGGGTGATGGGCACTGAGTGGGGCACTTGACGGGATGGGCACTGAGTGGGGCACTTGATGGGATGAGCACTGGGTGTTATGCTATATGTTGGAAAATCGAACTCCAATAAAAAATATACAAAAAAATTAATTAATTTAAAATATTCTCTCTCAAAAAATAAAAAAATCAAAACCAAAATTAATAAATAATAAAGTGATGGTGGATGGGCATTTTCCAGAAATGGCAAAACATATAACTCTCCAGATACAACAAGCATGACATTAATTTTTTTTTTTTTTTTAATTTATGATAGTCACAGAGAGAGAGAGAGAGAGGCAGAGACACAGGCAGAGGGAGAAGCAGGCTCCATGCACCGGGAGCCTGATGTGGGATTCGATCCCGGGTCTCCAGGATCGCGCCCTGGGCCAAAGGCAGGCGCCAAACTGCTGCGCCACCCAGGGATCCCAAGCATGACATTATATAAACAAGAAAAATTAAAAGAAATCCATACTTTGATTGCAAATACGTAGACTGCAATGAAACCACAAAATATCAAAGAGAAAAGATGTAAAAGCTCCCAGGGGAAAAAGGTTTTTTTAAAAAGAGGGAAAAGATTACCTTCTAAAGAGCAATGGTTAGGTCGTCAACTGAGTTTTTAGCTATAGCAGTAAAAGCCAGAAGACTCTAGGCTAAAATCTCCAAAGTTTCAAAAGTAATATAACCATCATTCTAGGACTGTGCACCAGGCAGACCTATCTTTTAAAAATGAGTGTGAGATCATGACATTTCCATACAAACAAAAACAGAGATTTAACTACTAACAAATCTTCACTGGAGGAATTCTAAATGAAACAGAAAAAGAAAAATAGTGTTAGAAAAAAAGATCTTGGGTGCAAGAAGAAATGGTTAGCAAATAAACTCCTAAACCAGTAGGTAAATATAAAACATTGTATTAAATATTAATGATAAAGTTCTAACTTGTAAGATTTTAAAAACAGACAAAATTAAAACAATTACAACACTGACATTTAAGTCAGGAGGAAAATGCTGGCATTAAAGTATTGTGAAGTTCTATTATTTGAAAGGAGAAATATTTATAATATGATACCATTTTTACAAAGTTCAAAAGCAAGCAAAAAGAGAGAATAATGCATTCATGATAAAGTTAACAAAGCAAAAAAAGAATGAAAAACACAAAAGAGGAAAGATAGTAGATTTCTGTATGAGAATGGGGAGGGGATGGTACTGGGAAGTAATATCTGAGCAGATCTAGCAATATGGACAATTTTAGTTAATAAGTGATTCCATGGGTCCTCATTTTATTAACATGCTTTGTAACTTACATACCTTATATGTATTCTTTTGTGTGTTTTAAATATTGCCTTAAAATAAATTAAATGATGAAGCAATAAGAGGATAGATTGCCTGAGGACAAGAACAAAACCAAAGCTTTTCTGTATATGCCATTTGTTGTGCACACAGTGTGCCCTGAACAAATATCTGCTTATATTACTTCCACGAATCTGTTCTCCTTAGTGAATTACAAAAGGACGAGGAAAAAACAAGGTCTCCCATAAGCAAATGGCAGGGAAGTCAAAGGGAGTCTAAATTCTATATTATAGTATATAATGTAGTATAATAGGCATGGTATTGGTAATATTAACAGAAGAATAAACCAGTTTCTCAGCCACCAATTACACTGTCTCCGTGGCTTTGGGCAGGAAGCCTGTCTGTAGCTTCTCAGGACTTCAGGTTGTTACAATCATGATGGATGATCCCATAAGGAACCAAACAAGATCAGTGGAATTCATTCATTTGGCTAGTGCCCTGGGAACTCTTGCATTTCCCCCAGCTCTGCTGGCCTCCTCGCATTATGGTAGTAATGGGTCCGTACCACGCAGACTAACAATGACATGGAAGAGAAAGACCTGAGATCACAAAGCTAGCATCCCAGACTAGCCACAACAGTTCAAGAATAAACACTTCTCACATGTAGTCCAAAGGAACAGAGGGGTGGTTGGGGGAGCAGGGAGGGCATGCTTAGGAATCACACACTGGGGGTGCCTGGGTGGCTCAGTCAGTTAAGCACCTGCCTTCAGTTCAGGTCATGATCCGGGGTTCCTGGGATTAAGTCCCAAATCGGGCTCCCTCCTCAGTGAGGAGCCTACTCCTCTCTCCTACTTGTGCTTTCTCTTGCTCTCTCACTCTCTCTCTCAAATAAATAAATAACATTTTTTAATAAGAAAGAAAAGAAATCACACTGTGTACCTGCAGCTTGCTGGCTGTGTGTCTGGGATGGATTATTTTGCCTGCACAAGACTCAGTTTTTCATTAGGAAAATGGGAATAATAATGTGTAACTCAAGGATTATTAGGAAGATACCTGCTTGGTCCAGCACCTAGTAGGTATCCCCAAAATATCAGTTGCCTTTCCCTAGTAAGTTCCATACACATCTTCACCTCTGATCCCCAATTTTAAATAAAGAAAAGAGTGCAATCATGAGTGACAGAGGGGAAAAAATGCTATTTTAAAACTACTACTGACTGCAGCTGCTTCTGCCCCTAAGGGAGAGACATTATTTCTCTCTAGACTAAATATATTTTCTTTAGCAAAATTTTTTGATAGGCAGCTCTGGTTATGAAAAGTGAGAGCCCCCCCAGGGCACAGTTTAGAAGGAGACCGTGAAACAAAGAGGTAGCTAAACAGCTCTGCATTATAAAAATGAACAGGAAGGCTGGGGTTTGACAGCTTGCTGAGAAATGGGGTGATGGGTAAAAACACACTGCCACAACAACTCCCATCTCAACCTGACAACCCACTGCATCCTCCTCCCCTGCTGTATTTCTCTCATTAGAAATCCTCACCATCTTACTTATGGTATACTCTATTTTTTTGTTTACTATCTGTCATTTCCACTAGCATATAAGCTCCATGAAGGTAGAATTTTTACCCTTTTTATTCACTGCTTCTTTCCCCAGAGCCCATAAGTGTGCCTGGGAAATATGAGGTATTCAGTACACTTTTCTTCAATAAATGATTAAAAGGAGAATATTGAGGAATTTTGAAGCAGAACTGCCACAGCTGATCTGCAGATCAGTGGGAATAAATGACTATTGCTTTAAGTTTGAGTTTAGGGGTTGTTTGTTGTATAGCATTGTAGTAGCAGCAGCTGACTGATACAGTTAACAATACTGGCTGGGTTCAGAAAGGATAAAAATCACATCACTGTTAGATGGCTGACTGAGGTTTTGGAGTCAGGTCAGTCTGGATTTAATCCTGTCCCACCACCTCTGAGCTTTTGTTTTCTTCTCTATAAGGAGTAAGTCCTCCATAAGAAGCAATCAAACGATACTTACTTCCTCATGGGTAACTATAAGGATTAAATCACCATCCCCCCCCCCCAATAATCCTTCAATAAGTGGCAGTAGCCATTAGTATCTACTCAAACAACTCTGATGCTTGATGGGTTCACTTAATCTCCATGTAAAGTCAGTTCTGCTTTAAAAAAAAAATGAGCATAAGATTTTGATCCTCTACAATATTTGAAATTAAAGATGTGGAATTTATATAACATTTTCGTCCAATGAATTTGCAAAATAAAGTCCTAATACTCAAAGCTTATGAATCAAAATGGTTATTCTCATTCACTGAAAATTGCTACTGTTTCCTTCTTCTCTTCATTTTTTTAAAAAAAGTAATAGCACCACATTTTATTAAGAATCATGGAAATCTGTAGATATTTCAACCCTTTACCTACTTTCCAGAACCTATGCTAAGAAAGTTATCATAAATATTTTAAAGGCTTTATGAATGCAGATCTTTAATGAAATATAATCAATTGGCATTCCACACCCATTCAGAAATGGAAAATCACAACAGAATGTTATTTTCACCACACACACACACACACACACACACAAGCCAGATAAGCTACAAAACCAGTTTTTAAAAACCCTTCAGTGAGCTAAGGACACATATAAACCCAAATCAACTAAATTTCAGGAGGCATGTATCATTTTAGGGGAGAAAAGAAATTTACCACTGATCTTATCCCTGGCGGAACTAGAGGAGGAAGAGCAGTGATAAATGGGGTAAAGAGAAAACAGCTGAACTCCCAGAAAACTAGTAATGGCCCTGTGTAGGCTAGCACAAGAGATTAGAATCCCAAGAAAGACAGTCTGGCAGCCATGGCTTCACACACACACACACACACACACACACACACACACACACACTCCTGCCCACAAATTTCTTCTCATTATTTTTAAAGGTCTGCAGTGCAAACTCCCTCACTTACCCATCTGGCTACAAGAAGTGAAAAGATAGCATCCTCTTCCCATTTCTACTCCTAATCAGGGAAGGCCTTGACCAGTTTAAGAAGCCAGTGGTTCCTCTGGGTCAGCTTAAAAAGTCCAAGAGGCACATCAACTTTTCCATCTTCATGAGACCACCATTTACTTGGCCTCCAGAGGTTCTCCACTTGCCCCTCAGCCTCTTCTCACCATGTGTGAAGGGAAATATAGTTGCTCCAATAAAAATCTCTTTTCATTTTAAGGATTTACTCTAATCATAATAGAAAGAAGTTGGAGGATAACAAATACAATATAGGTCAATTAAAAAGCTTATGAATGTTTTTTTTTTTAAGCTTATGAATGTTTTAAAAAAAAGAATCCCAAGGAACTCTGGTCACAAAGCAGATCTTCACCCATCTTTGAATACTTTCTCACAGGTCTTTACTAACACTTGGGGGACAGGAGACCAAAACAGGAGTGAAAAGTGAAAGAGTTCTCCCTGAAAATGTAAAGCCTCCACAAAGTGAAAGGCAGCTGTTTTTTCTGAAACAAAAGGAGTCAGGCAAGGTAAAGGAGCTAATAAAGATCCACCAGAAGCATTCTGGACAAGCAGTGCAACAGAGATGCTCTAAAGCTCTCCAGGCTTGCAACCAGAAAAGCCCGGAGGAAGGGCAAGAGAACTAAAGGAACATCTTCTCAAGGTATTCTGGACTCCATGACGAGTAGAAATGTCCCCTTCAGAATACCCAGGGGCAGAGCACCACGGTTAAAACAGATCTCACAAGGTTCAGAAAGCAGAGAAAATGAGACTGGAGAGCAAGGAGAGCATTCCAATGACCCTGAGGGCAGGCACTAAAACTTTAAAGCATGAGAAGTTCCTTATAGCTCCAAAAGCTAATGGCTCAGCTTTGAATCTCAAGCAGTTTTTTTGTAATTTCACCAGTACACAGATCCCAAGACCCATTAAAGTGAAAATTCTGATTCATCATCAAAACATTTCAAACCTTGGTAAAAAGAAAAAATCTTAAGCTGCAACAAAGTCCAGGCTGAACTCAACTACAGGTCAGGTGGACTCAGCTCCCACTCTAACGGCCTAACATAAGAAAAGGCGCAGTCTTTTCTGGAAGTAAACATTATTTTACTTTAGTCTCTACTGATCTCTAATGCAAAAAGTCCAGTAAACAAATATTAAAAGACATTAATGATTTTTAAAAGTAAAAAAAAAAATGTAGCCCAGAGTTAAGAGAGCAAATAATCAAAAGAAACAGAGCCAAAAATGATCCAGATATTGAAATTATTAGATAGGTCCTTTAAAATAATTATAATTATAATAAAAATGCTTTTAAAAATCTAATGGGGGGGGTTCCCTGGGTGGCTCAGTATGTTAAGCAAGAATCTACCTTCGGCTCAGGTCACAATCCCCAAAGTCCTGGGATCCTGCCCCATGTTGGGCTCCCTGTTCAGCGGGGAGTCCACTTCTTTCTCTCTCTCTGCTCCTCCCCACTCATGTGCTTTCTCTCTCTCTCTCTCTCTCTCTCTCTCAAGTAAATAAATAAAATCTTTTTAAAAAATCTGATGGAAATGGTAAACAACATGTATAAAGAGATAGGAAATTTAAGCAGAGAAATGTTTAGCAGGAAATGTTAGAAATGTTAGTTGGAAATCACATGGAATAATTAGAAAAGAAAAACACAGTATTAGAAATGAATAATTTGTTAAATGAGAAACCTGGGGGAGGGGTGGAAACAGAGGAAACTATCATTTAACTAAAAGGAAGACCAATAGAGTATCCAAATTAAATCACAAAGAGAAAAGATAATGAAAAAATCAGAACATAATATTCAACATTTGTGGAACAATATCAATGGGTCTAACTTGGTATCAAGTGGTGTGAAGAAGTCCCAGAGAAGAAGAGAAAAAAAATGGGGTCGAAGATACATTTGACATGATAATAAATAGCTGAAAGCATTTCAAAATGGATGAAATCCATAAATCTATAAGTCTCAGTGAAACCCCAAGCAAGATAAATATAAAGAAAATTAAATCTAAACACATCAGTCAAAATCATGAAAACTAATGATAAAGAGAAAACCTAAAAAGCAAAAAGAGCAAAATGACATACTATATAAACGAAAAGAAAATAAATGATATCTGACTTCTTATCACAGAAGCTAGGAAACAGAAGCCAGAAAACTATGGCTAATTATATCTTTAAACTATTAAAAGAATGGGATACCTGGGTGGCTCAGTCAGTTAAGTGTCTGCCTTCAGCTCAAGTCATGATCTCTGGGTCCTGGAATAGAGCCCCATGTCAGGCTCCCTGCTCAGCAGGGAGTCTGCTTTTCTTTCTTTCTTTCTTTCTTTCTTTCTTTCTTTCTTTCTTTCTTTCTCTCACTCTCTCTTCTCTTCCCTCCCTCCCTCAAATAAATAAATAAAATCTTTAAAAAAATAAGGTATTAAAAGAAAAAATGGAAGCAGAGAAATTATATCTAGTAAAAAATATCCTTCAAAACAGATAACATAATATCCTCAGAGACACAAAAGCTGAGAGTTGCTGAAAGAAGTTCTTCGGATTGAAGGGAAATTATACCAGGCAGAACCTCAGCTCTGTTAAAAAGAATAAAGAGCATCAGAAAGGGTAAATATTTGTGTTTAAATGGAAAAGGCCTTTTGTGGACCTCTAATTTTGTCTATATTTTCTCAAATTGTCTTTAATTAATGTTGACTGCATGATCCAGAAATAATAATACTGTATTATGGGACTTACAACTAGGTCAAAAGAAAACAAAAGCACAAAACACAGAATTGGGTATAAGTATAATTATGCTGTAGTATAGTTTTTACATTGCTTATTAAGTAAATATTATTGTACAGTATACAGTGAAGAAGTACACTGTAGTCTTTATAGCAACTTAAAAAGTTACAATAAAGGTATATCCTACCTAACCATACAAGAGATAAATATAATATTTTAAAATACACAATTTTCCCAAAAGAAGACAAGAGTGAACAAAGAAGTAAACAAGAAATAAAATAAATATAAAATAAATGCCAAGATGGGGGACATAAATCTAACTATATTATTAACTACAATAAATGTAAATGGACTAAGCACTGTCATCAAAAGGCAGAGATTCTAAAATTGGATATAAAAAACAAGACCCAATTAAATGCTGTTTTCAAAAAAACAAAAATTTATTCTACAGATACAGACAGGTAGAAAGTAAAAGGATAGAAAAAACATATACCATGAAACAAAGTAATATGACATTTTGTTAACATCAGACAAAGTAGCCTTTAAGACAAAGAGTCTGCAAATGAAGAAGGACATTTCAAAATGATAAAAGGACCAATTCATTAGGAAGATTAAAAAATGACAAATATATACCCACCTAACATCACAATTCTAAAACTCATGAAGACCACAGTGACAGAATTGAAAAAAGAAATAAATTTACAATCGCAGTTGGAGAATGTATGTCCTCTCCCAGTAATTGATAGAATGGTAGACAGAAAATTCAGTAAAAATAAAGAAAATCTGAACACATCTCTCAACCAAATTGACATAATATTATAGGATTCCACATCAAACTACTGCAGAAAAAATACCCTTTTACTGTGAACTTGGACCATTCAGCGAAATAGCCCATATTCTGAGCCATATAACAAATTATAACAAATATCAAGGAATGAAACCATACAGAAGAACACATAGTATGAGATTAGATATCATTAAAAATGAGATATCTAGAAAATCCCCCCAAGTATTGGGAAATAAATAAACTTTCCTAAATAACCCATAGATTAAAGAAGGAATCACAAAAGAAATAACAAAATATTTTAAAGTGAATAATTATGAAAACACAACAAATCAAAATTTGTGGGATAAAGCTAAAGCAGCTTAGAGGAAAATATATGGCTTTAAATACATATATTGGAGAAATATATATAAATGATAATCTACTCTTCCATCTTAGGTAAAGTAAGTAGAAGAAAAAATACTGAAGTGTAAATACAGTCTTAACAATAATAAAGAAAAACACACACACAAATTATCAACATCAAGAATGAAAATAAAACACTGCTAGAGATCCTACAGATATTTTTAAAAGATAAAGAAATATTAAAACATTATAGGAATCAATCAATAATTTGCACTAACTAAATGAAACCACAAATTACCAACCTTGAAAACAAAGGAAATAAATAACTTTGTATCTATTAAAGAAATTTAATTTTGTAAGAAAAACCTTCCCATAAAGAAAACTTCAAGTATATATGGTTTACTAGTGAATTCTACAAAATATTAAAGGGGGAAAGAATATAAATCCTGCACAAATTTGGAAACAGAAGAAGAGGTATCACTTAACCTAGAAGACCAGCATAACCCTGACACTAAAGTCTGACAAAAATATAAGAACAGACCAATATCTCTCATGAAGACCGACACAAAAATTCTAAACAAAATATTAGCAAATGGAACCCAGCAATACATAAAAAGGATAATACATTATGACCAAGTAGGGTTTATTCTAAGAATAACATGAAAATCAATAAATGTACATCATCACACTAACAAAGTAAAAGAAAAATCTGATCATCTCAAAATACACAGAAAAAGCATTTGACAAAAATCGCTAGTCTTTCATGAACAAAACATTCAATGAACTAGAAATAGATGGGACCATCCTTAATTTGATAAAGTACACCTATGAAAAAACTTCAGTTAATATTATAATTAATACTAAAACATTAAACCTTTTTCTCCTAAAATCAGAAACAAGGGGATCCCTGAGTGGCTCAGTGGTTCAGCACCTGCCTTTGGCCCAAGGTGTGGTCCTGGAGTCCTGGGATCAAGTCCCCTGTCGGGCTCCCGGCAGGGAGCCTGTTTCTCCCTCTGCCTGTGTCTCTGCCTCTCTCTCTCTCTCTATCATGAATAAATAAATAAAATCTTTTTTAAAAAAAAAAAAATCTTTTTTAAAAAATCAGAAACAAGACAAGGATGACCACTCTCATCACCTGTTCCTGAAGTTCCTAGCCAGGACAAAGGCAAGTAAAGGAAACAAAAGGCATAAAGTTTGAAAAGAAGTAAACTGTTCTTATTTACAGAAGTATTTCTTTAAAACCCCGAAACAGGGGGTTGTGTAATGCCCAAAAAACAATGTACTATTTGAATAAAATTTGATGAATTCATACAATAGACAATTTTCTAGTAACTTAGAATAAAATTCTCTAAACAGCACTAGTAAGATGAGAAAATGTTTGCTAAAATCAACTATAAAAGATGTTCTAGGGTAATTGTTTGCAAATATGGACTCATTATTAGATGATTTTTAAGGAATTATGTTTAATTTTGGTGATGGTGATCTGTGGTTATAAAACTTTAGAAAAGGCATTCTTCATAACTTTGGGCAAAGATTTTCAACCTCAGCACTACCAACATTTGGGACCAGACAATTCTCTATTGTGGGGAAGCTATCATGTGCACTATAGGATGTTAGTGGCATCCCTGGGCTCTACCCACTAGATGAGCATTCCCTTTGTGATGAACAAAAACATCTCCAGACATTACCAAATGTCACCTGAGCATGTCAAAATCATCCTTGGTTGAGTACCCATTTTTTAGGGCTAAATATCCTGATGTATGTAATTTTTTTAAAACACTTCAGAGGAAAAAAAAAACAGACAAAAGAAATAAAACAAATATTAGTATTAATTCTAAGCAATGATATTTATGGGTGTTTATTATATACTCTATTTCCTTTCCTGTATGCTTAAAAGTTTCATTATAGAAATCAAAATAGTTGTAATACTCCATTGGTGGAAAACGCAAAATTCACAACTGTATATGCACTAGGATTACAAATATGTAAAATTATGTATAGAAAAATACTCAAAGAAATCTATCAAAGTGGTTGTGGATGAGTTAGAGTGTGGTTCATGGTTGATTTCCTTTCCCAGATTTTAAAATAACCTATAATTATATGCTTTTAGATGGAAAAAAACTGACAAATCTAAGAGTGCTGAAATGCAATATTATTAATCATTAGTGATCTAATATTAGAAGGGAATTAGCAATAAACACAGCAGGGACAGAAAACTTTCAGACTAGGAATCTCTCCTCCATAAAGAAAGCATCTAAAGGCACAATGGCTTTGAATGGGCATACATCTGCATAATGACTTTCCTTTGTTCTTTTCTTGCTGGCTAATTGAGCAACTTGTTAAACAAACATGCCTTCAGACTTCACACCAGATTAGAGCCCTTTGTAAATAAAATTATAGTTGGGAATAGGCTTCCCCTAGTTGGTAAATAAATTTAGGAATTTAGAGATTTGGTACTGCATGTCAAGATGTCTAAGTGAATCTCAAATTCTTGCACATTTACAAGTAACTGCCAAGGATCACCAGATGCCAAGAGCTCACTCACAAAGCCTGCCTCACTCCCTGAGGCAGAGATGCCTCCAATCAAAACTCCCACCAAAAAAGTGGCCCTTTTCTCTCCTACCCGACTATGTGTGTATGTGTGGTCACTGATGTTGGGTGTGGCAGGCATATTGCCTGGTTTCTATGACAACAAGATTATCAAATCTCTTAGGATTCTGTGGCAAAAGTCTATTTCCCCTGAATGCATGTATTTATCCATGTCTCCTATGGTGCCAGGCATTTTTCTAGTCACTGGTGTTACCATAGTGAACAAAACAAAAATCCCTGCCCTCACAGAGTTTACTTTTTAGTGTATTCTTATTTCAATTTCCCTAAAATCCCAACCTTCATAGGATGGATCCTGGGTATCTTTAATCAAGAGCTAAGTTGTTTATATGTATGTATTCTTCATATAAGGATAAAAATCTTTGTTTGGGGATCCCTGGGTGGTGCAGTGGTTTGGCGCTTGCCTTTGGCCCAGGGCGCGATCCTGGAGACCCGGGATCGAATCCCACATCGGGCTCCTGGTGCATGGAGCCTGCTTCTCCCTCTGCCTGTGTCTCTGCCTCTCTCTCTCTCTCTCTCTCTCTCTCTGTGACTATCATAAATAAATAAAAATTTAAAAAAAATCTTTGTTTGATTTTGAGCTCATCACACACCATCAGTCTTGGGCCATCTAGGGAAACGATGACCAGGAAGTGAACCTTGACCCTTTCAGATCAGAATAGTATCTCCCTAAGAGATGAGGAAGCTAAACTTGGTCACCATGTCATGAGAAAGAGCTGCTGCCTGCTCTGGGGAATAAATGTGCCACCCACGATGTCCTCCATCTTTTGGGAGAGCCAGCTTCTTGCTCATAATGCATGGATCAAGAGAATAAGAAGTGGGATTAGAGAAGCCTTCCCAATATAAGGGAAGGGAGAAGAAATGTGTGGGAAATATCAGGAAGGGAGACAGAACATAAAGACTCCTAACTCTGGGAAATGTACTAGGGGTGGTGGAAGGGGAGGAGGGCGGGGGGTGGGGGGGAATGGGTGACGGGCACTGAGGGGGACACTTGACGGGATGAGCACTGGGTGTTTTTCTGTATGTTGGTAAATTGAACACCAATAAAAATTAATTTATTAAAAAAAAAAAAGAGAAGCCTTCCCAGACAGGCTGCCTCAGTCTGAATAAAAGCTCTGCCACTTACTCACTGTGTTTTGTTGAACAATGCACTCAACTTCCATGCCTCAATTTCCTCATTCATAAAGTAAGGATAACAAGAGTTCCGAGAGTTGTTATGTTATGTTAGAGGACTGTTTCATGAGAAGCAGTTAAGAACAGTGCCTGTCACATAGCAAACACTCAATAAATGTAGTTATTCCTCACTAATATAGGATAATACAGGATAGTATAATAATATATGTACATTATATATAAACTATATAATACTATAGTGCTGGTTAGTTATGAAGCCCCAGTTACATACTGAGCACCCACTATGTGTCAGGCACCATGCTAACTGGTATCTGTATGTTCTCTTTTAATCCTCCTGGCAGGTTGTGATGGAAATACTATAATCCCCATTTTACAGGTGAGAATACTGAGCTCCATACCAGCTTAGGGGGGAAACAACCCACCTAAAATCACACAGCTATGAGTAGCATAGTCAAGATTCAAAGCCAGGCCCATCTTACTTGAAATTCTATGCTCTCTTCCCAACACAACCAGGCTTCCCCATCTTCTGTCTTTCCAATGATGCTATTATTACTGAGCCTTTGCATTATCGTGTTCTTTCAACAACTTACCATTCAGATAATTTTTTTTAAACTGGAACCAGGGGTCTTGGTCCATTCAGGCTGCTATAACAAAATACCAGAGACTGGGTGACTAATAACAGACATTTATTTCTCAGTTCTGGAGGCTAAGAAGTCTAAGATCAAGGTGCTAGGAGATTTGGTGTCATGAGAGAGCCCCTTTCCTGTCCATAGACAGACATCTTCTCACTGAGTCTTCACATGGTAGAAGGGGAGAAATTCTCTGGGTCCCTTCTTTAAGGGCACACTAATCCCATTTGTGAGAGCTCCACCCTCACGACCTAATCACCTCCCAAAGGCCCCCCTTCCAAATACCCTCTCATTGGAGATTAGATTTCAACATGTGAATCAGGGATCGAGGGTTGGGGCGGGTGGGGTGGGGGACACTAACTGGCAGCTCATGCTCTTTGCTAAGTCAGCACCCCCAGCACCTCTGGACCTTTGAACACTATCAGAATCACAAATGCACTTGCCCTTCAATTCAGCAATTCTGCTTTCAAAAATTTATCCTAAAAAAATATATATGTTTATCCCACAGGTGTTCTCATGCCTGTGCAAAATGACATACATGCAGTGTTATCTACTGCAACATGGTTTGTGATAGAAAAAGCCAGGAACTAGCCTAAATGCTCATCAAGAGGGTGAAAATTAAATAAATCATGATATATCCATACAACAGAAAAACATATCATTACAAATTAGAAGAAAGAACTCTTTCCCTACAGATGTGGACAGAGAAGAAAGATACATGGTAGGTAGAAGAGGCAAGATACAGAACTATCTGTATCACAACATAAGAAATGTATATATATTTGTATTTGCTTTTATATGCCTGAAATTCTATAAAGATAAACAAACTACAAACAATGGCTGTCTGTGAAAGGGGTGTCAGAAGTAGGTGGGACATTTTTCACTGGATACCCTGATGTACTCTTGTTTTTAAACTTCTGAATCATGTGAATCAATTGCCTACTCAGAGATGAAATAATTTTTAAAAACACATTTTAAAATTAGCATCATATTTGGAATCAAGGATCTGAGTAACAGGGAAAACTCAGACAACCTACTTTACTCCCATCAACCCCAGTCTCCACCTCAGTAAAACCTCCAAGCCCAGCAAAACCACCATCATGGTTGCCATATTGCTACCATTAATTAAATGCTTGCCATGAGCCCTGAAAACACAACTAGTATGCAGCAGGGTTAGAATGTGAACCCAGGTCTCTCTGGATCCAGGGCCTGTGTTTCGACTCTATAGCTTGCTGCCTCCTATCAAACTGATAAACCTCCTTGTTGCTACCCCTTCCACCAACGCCAACCACACATTACCTTCTGAGCACTGTCAACTTCCACCAGGCCTGGCCCTCACTCATTTCCTTTATCCACCATAGCTTTGGAAATGAACTGTTACTAATGGCTACTCATATGTCAGCCTAATGAATGGGATGCAGACTTCCATTAAAATAATGAAATTAGTGAGTTTCGAATTTGGTTACGTTGCATGGCACACAGCCTCAAGTAATTACCACCCCATGCTCTTTCGCTCAAATTAAAGTCAGTTTATTTATTTTAGGTCTTTGGCTAGGCCATCTCTATTAAGCTCACATCATCTACATGGGGATGGAATTTTTTTTTTTTTTGGCTTGTTTGTTTAAATGATGTTCAGGCTGTTCCCCTGATTAATAAAGTCGTAAACACAGCCAGAAGCAGCTTCTGAACTGTGCAAAAGCAAAGAATATAAGTCAAAGAATAATTCTTTAGAGGTTTGGGTTTTGTTTATTTGGTGTTTTTTTTTTTTTTTTCTCTAAAGGATGGAAACAATGAGAAAGAAGCTCTTTGAGCTCCAGGAACTCCAATTATGCTGACATTTCTGCTGCAGAAATACACCAAGATCCGTTTTGCAGGAACCCAGTGAACTAGCTAATCAGATTTCCTTGGATAATTTGCTCCAAAGGTCAGCTGCCTTAAAAAGTACCCAGTGCCTCATTATTCGGTGAAGCTGGCTGCACACAGGCTAGGATTTGGAACTCAGCCTCCCATAGCAAGGAAGTAGATCTGGAATTTTTTAGCACAGATCCTGCTGCCCTGGCCTTGGCCAAAATTTCATCTAACTTTGTGCTGAACCTACAGACAAAATCACCTCCAGAGAAAACACCTGATTTGTGAGTGCTCTGTTCCTGAGGCAGGTCTCTCCTGTGTTCAAGAGACATCAAAGATGGTGGACTCACCTGGAATTTTCATGCCATTGGTGAATTCCAAGAAAGGTTTTCATTGCTGTGGCTAATAGGCAGCCAGACCTTGGTTAAAATCTCCAAATCCAATTCTACAAAATTCTTCAAATATAGTACTCCTCAAAATTATCGAGATCATAAAAAAATAATAAACAAACAAGGAAACACTGAAAAACTGTCACAAACCAGAGGACACTAAGGAGAGAAGAGGCTAAAGGCAACATGGGGCTCTGGCTAAGATCCTGGACAGAAAAGGGACATTCATAGAAAAACTGGTGAGATCCATATAAAATCTAGCATTTGGTTAATATTTGGTTCCCGTGTTGGTGTTGTAGTTGTGATTAACATACCCCAGCAACATAAATTGATAATATTAGAGGATCTGAAACCAGGAACTCTGTACTACCACAGACATTTCTCTATAAATCTAAAATTATTTCAAAATTAGAAGAATTTTCATTTTATAGACCATAGAAAATCTACTGTGTATAATGTACAGCTTGATGAAAATAATTAAGTTCAACTTCAGCATACAATATGCTTGACATAGCAGCCTGAAAACAAGATAAAACGTAACACAGAAATGTAACACTCAAATTACAGAATTACTCATTCTGTAATACAAAAAGGAGGGCACTGCCAATTCTGAGACTCCATTTATATTTATTTATATACCTATATCTGTTACCAAATATATATATTTTAAAATCTCAACAAAGACAAAAAGAAACAACAAAAACTAAAATTAAATCAAAATACAGTGGATGAAAAAAAATATATAGTGGATGTTCACCCTCTATCAAATGGTACAGGACCACTCTGCTGAAAAAAGTGGGGTTCTCAGTGTTTGCTGACCACTCCCAGCAAGCCTTGCCACACAAAAGCAAATGTAGTTGGTTCAGCTCCCACCCTCATGGATTTATAAGACCTCTAGCCCTAACCCTCACCCTCTGATCTCTCTTCTCCCCTTTGAGATACTTCATCGAAAGAGATATATGGAGGCGCCCACTGTACCCCCAACAGGTAAACTGAGACCAGGCATTGATCTGAAGAAGTCATGGAAACCTTGGTGGAGGACTGTCTGAGCTGAGTCTTGAAGGAAGAACAGAGAGAGTTGGCTAAAGAAAGGGCAGGGGTTTCAGGGAGAGGGGACAGTGCATGCCAAGGCACCAAACCTCAAGACTTAGGTACATGCCATGGGATGGGTGGTTTAACCAACACACATTTATTTCTCATAGTTGTGGAGGCTGGAAATCCAGTGCAAGACCACGGTTCTGGCAGATTTTGTGTCTAGTGAGGACCCCCTTCCTGGTTTCACAGATGGCTATCTTCTCGCTCTGTCCTCACATGGTGGAAGGATCCAGGGACTAGCTCTCTGGCCTCTTTCATAAGGGCACTAATTCATTCATGGGGGCTCCACCCTCATAATCAAATCACCTCCCAAAAGTCCCACCTCCTAACCATCCCACTGATGATTAGGCTTCAACATAAGAATTTTAGGGGGACAGAAACATTCAGTCCATAGTAAAGGTTTCCTGTGCTAAGGAATTTAAATGTATCCTGAAGGTGATGGGGAGTTCTAACCAAGGGAGTTGAAAGGTGACACTAGTATATTAGAAAGATCCAATACATGCAACAGTGAAGGCAGATGGAAGGCAAGGCTGAGAAAAGAAAGAAGAAAGAAAGGAAAGAAAGGAAAGAAAGAAGGAAGGAAGGAAGGAAGGAAGGAAGGAAGGAAGGAAGGAAGGAAGGAAGGAAGGAGAAAGAAAGAAAGAAAAGAAGAGAAAAAGAAAAAGAAAGAAAAAGAAAAAAAGAAAAGAAAAAGAAAAAGAAAAAGAGGGCAAGGCTGCAAGGAGTGAGGGCACAACCCAGGCCGGAAGCACGAATACCCTACCCAGAGATAGTGGCAGGACAGGGATGCTGCCAGGAGCAGAGGTCCTTGACACAGTGAGAAGTGAGGAAACCAAGTGAGGGAACCAAGAATATCTGATTCTGGGATCCCTGGATGGCACAGCGGTTTGGTGCCTGCCTTTGGCCCAGGGAGCGATCCTAGAGACTCGGGATCGAATCCCACATTGGGCTCCCGGTGCATGGAGCCTGCTTCTCCCTCTGCCTCTGTCTCTGCCTCTCTCTCTCTCTGTGTGTGACTATCATAAATAAATAAAATTTTTTTAAAAAATTAAAAAAAAATCTGATTCTAAACACTGATTCCTCACTAACTTTTGTTTTCCCTTCACTCCTTTACTGAATGCTTCCCTATCCCCTGGAATCAAATACAAGACCATATGGCTAGACAATAATTAAGCCTAAATAGCTACACCTAGCGGTTTTTTTAAATGCCCAGTCTTCCCTGACAGATCTCTGACATTCCAACACTCTAGCCTTAGAGTGGCTGGCTCAACAGCAAGGACAGTGGTTCCAAATCTCTTTTCCAATGGATCAAGGGAACAAGACTGGTCTGCCATAAAGTAATGCTTGCCTTTTCCTTATTCCTGAAACAAACAAACAAACAAACAAAAAACCAAAGTGTATGTATGTAAGTATGGATGGATGATGGGAGGTGGGTGGATGGGTGGGTGGATGGATCGATGGATGGACGAACAGATAATGGATATGCATTTACAAGTATACTCTATTTTTAAAAGGGAACCCAGGATACTATCAACAGTGGTTGTTATCCCTAAGAGGGAACAGAGCAGATGGCACAAAGGTGGGAGTGGAAATTACCTTTTGCTATAAAATCTTCTTTATCTTTCAAATTTTGGGCTGTGTAATGTCTATTAATAAACAATAATAGGAGTGCGTGGGTGGCTCAGTTGGTTTAGCATTCAACTATATTTCGGCTCAGGTCATGATCTCAGGGTCGTGAGATTGAACCTCAAGTCAGGCTCTTTGCTGAGCATGGAGCCTGCTTAAGATGCTCACACACTCACTCGTTCTCTCTCTCTCTCTCTCTCTCTCTCTGCCACGCCCCCCACCCCTGCACATGTGCCCACTCTGTAATAATTAATTAAAAGAAGATAAACAATAATATAACAATGATTTTTAAAGACCCTGTTAAAAAAGTATGTGCATGAATGAGTGGCTGGAGGAATGATTAAATCCTAAAAATAGAAAAATTTGAAAATAGGTAAGTTTTAACTGTTAAACAAATTTCTGTTTCTCTCCCATTGATTTTTCCTTCAGTCTTGGCACCAACTTCTACTTGTCTGTGTAAGAATCCAACGCAATATGGTATCCAACTTGGCATATAATCAATTACAAAATTTGGTTATTTTAAGTTAAATCTGTCAATAATGTTGTGTTTTGCAAGAGCATCTTGACTTCAAGGTCTGCCTGTATAAATCTACTCAAGGACCACTCTACAGGTAGAGTGAGGGACAATAGGGCTGAGGCTTGGACACATGACACCACCCAACTTCTTTAATGTACGCTATAATCTTCTTGGTGTGCATTAAACCCCACCTGCCTGCTAGGCCTCTGAAGACTGCCCCCCTGCACCCCGGACAGAGCATAAGGAAGAGATATGAGTAATCGGACCCTGCCAAGGGAGAGACAGTGAGACAAATGACTTACCCAGCCACCATCAATAGCACTTCCAGGAGGAAATGAAGAGGACTGGCTCTTGGCTGTAAAGGATTTATTGCTTTCCTTTCCATCGGTATGGAAATGGAGCAGAGTTGCTTCAAAGAAAATGGGTAGTTTTCTAGCTTTCCAAGAGTCTGCTTGGATTTTATACCCTGGAGAAGTTGGCAACAGTCAACAAAACTTTATAGAACTTCTATTGAGTTAGCATGGATCCCATGTCCTGCCCTCCAGAGATTTATAATCTAATCCCGACATAAGTACAATCCAAAAAAAAGAGGAAGCAGTCTTTGGATATCAAAGGTCAACAGCAAGTACCAAATTACTTGCAAGGAGCAAGTACTTAACTTTCTCCTTCTGACTCCCCTGGATGTGGGGGTGGACATTTTAACAGTGGTTGATGTGACTGGACTATCAGAGCTACGTGTTAACTGTGGGACCAGACAGTTCCATTTCTTCTGGGACAGTTTGGAAGTCACAAATGTCTCATCAAGAAAGAAAATGGTAACAAAGACAAACCATGTTGGCTGTAGGGTGCCCCAAATGACAGTGATGGCTCGATGGCGCCATCGTGTGGTGATCCCTGCCATCATCCCATGAACAGTCCGTATCCCTGCCCCCCTTCCCCAACCCTTACCCAAAAGTTTCACTAGTGGTGTGTCTATGGGTCCCAGCAAGCAATGCAAAAGGGAGCTGGACAAAACAGCATCCTATAGGCTGGAACAATAACAAAAGGCATGTTAAAGTGGAGAAATTTAAAAAAAAAATAAAGTTGAGAAATTTGAGCTGGGTCATAAAGGGATAGATATCTAGCCATCAAGAAGCAGGAAGGACACTTTTAATGAGGGGCATGACATGCAAGGGTAGGCGGCTGAAAAATGCCACATTCTATGAGGCTGGGAAGTCAGTAAGTCTGGACTGCTGAAAACTCACTCTTCAGTTGCTGTGAGTATGAGGCCCCCCTATGGAGGTGTGGATTTTCTGGGATAAGCAAGACATCTACTGTTCCCCATGTACCCATCACACCATGATGATGGGAGAGGATATGTGCTTTCCTTCAGTAGCCCCGAGTTTTCTTTGGCTCCCTCTGGGGTCTCCCATTCCACTGTCATAACTGTCCCTATGGACCTGTACCATGCTAAGGTATTCATCAGTTCATTTAATTCTCCACCACCCTAAATAGAAGGATACCATTATTACCTTATTTTTCCAGGTTAAGAAAGTGAGGCTCAGAAAGGTTAAATCACTCACCCAAAGTGACTCAGCTAATGAGAGGCAGAGCCAGGGTTTGAACCAAGTACTCTGCCTGACCCAAAGCACACCCTGGTTCTTCGTAAGGATGATCTCATATGCAGGCCTCTGCTACTGGTTGTGGCAAAGATAATCATCACATGTGGAATCACTTACTCCAAAGCACTTCTGCTTGCAACCTAAGTGGCTGCCAAATAGTCTGTCCATGTAAAACTGAGGCCTTTCCTCCAACGCCGCAGGTTTGAGCCTTGGGCCTTCCTGTTGCCTGGCAGGCAGATGTGGCAAAATGGGAAAGGCTGAAAGGCCGGGGCCCAAATGCCAGCTCTGACCCTGAGGAGCTCAAGCATAACATGTCCAAAACAAAGCTCCTCCCATGAAGACCTACCTAATCACCTCCAACTCCTCCTCACTCACTGACCTCCAGCCACACAGTTTCCCTTATTCTTACTTAAACACAAAAGGTTCCAGCCTCAGACCCTGTGCTTTTTCTTCAGACACACTGGCTGGCTCCCTCATCTCCTTCAAGTCTTCACACTATTGCCACTGTCTCAGTGAGGCCAAGCCCAGCCACCACCACCCCAACTACATGCCCCAAACCCCTCAACCTGTTCTGTATTTTCCACAGCAGTTGTTACTTTCTATAGTACTATGGTTGTTTTTTTTTTTTTTTTAACTTTGTTTCTTGTTTCTTGTCTGCCTTCCTCCTCCAGAATAAAAGTACCTAGTTCTAACAGGTGAAAGGAAGACTGAATGTACCTGTACACTCTTTGTCCTTCCTCAGCTTCCATGCCTGCTGACATGATACCTGGAGGTAAAGCAGCCATTTTGCAACCATGAGGGTGGGAGCTGTATGGCAAAATAGGAAGATGAGAGAGCCAGGGTCCCAGATGGCATCTCTGACTCACTCTACCAGCCACAGTCTGTCTACTGCTGAGCTTATTATCTCTCAAGCCAAATGAAACCATGCCCAATCATGCTGTTATAGTAGAGCTTTCCAATATTTGCAGCCATGGGCAGCCCCTTACTCCATGCAAGATACTGGTGAGTTGAGGGAATGAAAGTGAAATCCTCTAAGCCCAGAGCATAGCATGTGCAAAGCCCCTAAAGTGCAAGTAAGCAAAATCAATTCAAGCAACAGAAAGTTTGGTATGGCTGGAATGGAGTAGATAAAAAGAAGGTGATGAATGATAAGGTGGCAGAAATAGGGATCCCATCTAATGGGGTTTTATAAATCAATTAGAGAAGCAGTGCAGAGCCATCATAAGTTGCTAAAATTAGACTTAGTTTATACAAAGTGAGCAACATGTAGTAGCTGTTCAAAAAATGATAAGCATTGTATCACTTTTTGTTAAACCATTTTTATTAAGGTATAAGTGACATCTAAAATGCTGTACATATTTAATGTGTACAACCTGAGGAGTCTGGGGATAACTACATACCTGTGAAACTATTGCCACCATCAAGGTCATAAACATACCCATCACCTCCCCAAGTTTCCTCTCATCCTCTATTACAATTGCCGGTATTATTTTAACATAAGATCTAACCTCTTAGCAACTGCTAAGTGTGTAATACAGTATTATTAGCTAGAAAAACTATACTGTATGGTTGATCTCCAGAACATACTGATCTTGCATAACTGAAACTTTATACTCTTTGACCATCACTTCCCATTCTGCTGAAGAAATAAAACACTCAACAAAATAAAAATATAAGCTGCAGAATGCAAGAAAATATTTGATATTAACCCCTGATAAGGGGTTAATATCCAAAATATATAAGGAACTCATACAACTCACTAGGAAAAACATGAACAAATTTTCAAAATGGGCAAAGGACTTAAACCAACATTTGTCCAAAGACGACACGCAAATGGCCAGCAAGTATAAGGAAAGGTACTCAACATAATGAAACACCAGGGAGATGCAAATCAAAGCCACAATAAGATGTTACTTCATGCCTGTTAGAATGGCTTTAAAAAGGGGGGGGGGGGTAGTGTTGATGAGGATGTAGAAAAAGTAGAACTCTTGTGCACTGTTAGTAGGGCTGTAAAATGGTACCACTGGTATGGAAAACAGTATAGTTCCCTCAAAAAAACTAAAAATAGCACTGCCATAAAATCTACTTCTGGATATTTATCCAAAGGAATTGAAATCAGGATCTCGAAGAGATACCTGCATTCCCGTGTTTGCAGCATTATTCACAGTAGCCAACAACCTAAGTACCCACTGGTAGATGAATGGAAAGAGAAAATGCAGTGTATACATCTACTGGAATATTATCCAGCCTTTAAAAAGATGGAAATCCTGCTAGTTGCAACACTGAAGATGAACCTGGAGACATTATACTATGTGAAATAAGCCATACACATGAGGACAAATACAGTGCAATCTCATTTATATGTGAGTATTGTTTAACCTCTAGATAAACACTAAGAACTCCTCCAACCAAAGGGAGATGCGTCTCTTCGTTTGCAAGTCCCCACCCCCACTCCAGGAGATCACAGACAGGGGCAGAGGGAACACAGAGCTGGGAGGGAAAGACGAGAAACAATTCAGCCAGGATAGTTCAACCACCACCTCACTTGCATTTGCCACCGTTGGGATTTATTCCCACACTGCGACTCAACCACAGCACCAACCTCAAGGCCCCTCCCTGATTGACTGTACTGCCCAGTGCCGTTCAAGATCATCTCAGAAAACAGAAACTCAAAGGCAAAGTGGCCTTCTGAAGCTGCCTTTCCCCTTCCTTCCTTGTCCCTGAGCTGTTTCCAGCAGCAGCCAGCAGCAGCCAGCAGCAGCCAGCAGCAGCCAGCAGCAGCAAGCACCTAAATGAGGGTTTGATCAATGGAGGCCAGGTTGATATTGATAAAGCAGCTGCAGTTTCTGCAAATCACCCAGCACTCATAGATACTGAAGATTAATCTTTACAAATACGGGGCAAAGGGGGAGAAAAAAAAAACCAGGTCGATTTAGTTTCTGATTATTACTTTCTCCAGAAAGCACTGGAGAGTCAAAAGTTTAACTGATGTACATTAGACAGGGAGACAAATCCAGAAATATCACCCAATTACCCAGTAGCTTCTAGAAGGTATTTTTCATGACAGCAGGTGGGTTTGCCTTTTCTAAATTAGGAAGAAGACAAGACACCACTAAAAGGATGTTGACTTGGCCCAGAGCACAAGTGCTAACCTCACCGGACAAACTTAAGCCTGAATATCTGTCCTCAGTCTACAGAGTGTCCTTGAAAACACATTTCCACTGATTTTCTAGTTATTTTTATTTTAGACTGTATGTATCTTTAGAAATTAGACTGACTGTTCTTTCCTGGAACAAGATGATTTTTTTTCTTTACTACAAAGAAATAATAAACAAAAGTGCTGAGCCTCCCTATGCCTCTGATTTTACATCCGGAGAGTGGGTACAAGCCCAGGATGTAATGTAGAACAGTTTCTCAACTTGACACTACTGATATTGAGGCCAGATAACTTTCTGTTATGAGGGTGCTCTCCTATGCCTTGTGAGATGTTTAGTGGTATCCCTGGGCTCCACCCACTAGATGCTAGCAGCAGCCACCTCTCACCCCCAGTTGTATCTAAAATGGTCCAGATATTGTCCAAATGTTCCCTGGGGAACAAAACCACTTGTGTATAGTAACGTGAAAATACATAACAAGAGTTGGATAAATGCCATTTGAAAAAGCTTCCATGCTGTATTCACAGAAGCAACAAAACCAAATTCCATACTTGGTGCCAGTTATAACTTCTTCATTCACATCCATGTCATAACCAGAGAAACTGAGGCAGAATTTTTAAAACATGGATCACAAAGCAGTTTCCTGAGGTCAGGTCCAGCTCCCTGGGCATGCAGCCTGTATAGCTGCACACAGGCCCATGCTTGGAGGGCCTTGCTCTGCTGCTGGTGTCTTGAAATTCCTATCAATTGTTTTTTAACAAAGAGCCCCACAATATCATTTTGTCCTGGGCCCTGAAAATTGTGTAGCCAATCCTGCTTGAGGTGTGTTTTAAACTCAGGTTCCTAGGGCACCTCACCTGGGTGGTTCAGTGGTTGAGTGTCTACCTTTGGCTCAGGTCATGATCCTTCTCCCTCTGCCTATGTCTCTGCCTCTCTGTGTCTCTCATGAATAAATAAATAAAATCATAAATAAATAAATGCAGAATAAGAATAGCAGACGTACAAGATGGATTGAAAAACAAAACTCTGCTATCAGACTGAGAGGGTTAAGGGACTTCATGGAAATGAATACAAAAATATTTAAATTTTCTAACCTTTCCATTTTTATTTCTAAATAAGCTAAGGAAAAAAAATCAGATCATTTGAAAGAAATGAAAAAGAACAATTTTTATAAAGTCAGAATCAGATGCCTGATCTCTCCACTTGCGTATAGGGGGTGAAACTGACCTACAATTTTCCTTGTGGAAGAAGAAGAACCAGGTCCCCAGTCTGAATACTTTGCAGGCTAGATTTTCCAACCACGATTCTTGTTGCAGAATTTGCCGACCCTGATACCAGTTACTTAGTATTCATCACTTTTCACCTGTACTCCAACTGCTTCCCCACTCACCCCACCCCCTCAAAAGTTTTTTTTTTTAATGTAAAGACCTAAACTCTTGGGCATTTTTATATCTAGAGAGAGGAACTTTCTAGACTGCATTTGGATGTCACACTTAGTCAGCTGTCGTGAAAACAAGACAGACAGTACTTCCCAGGAGCTGACCCAATGTAACAGCATCCTACTATACAGATCTAACATCATACTGGGTGAGACGCACAGTCTCTGTTTTAGAAAGCAAAACAGAAGGAGAGCATGCCAAGAATGTATTCCAATCACTTGACTGTGTGAGTCCTGAAACCCATCTGGCAAAGGAAGAGATAAAACTTAGAGGATTTGGCAATCACAGAATGGAGGAAAATGTTTCTAAAGGGGGCCTCGCCCAATACTGCAAATAATAAGCGTGATTTGTCTAGAGAAAAAACATAAAAAATAGTTTTGTTTCATGGTGCTCACCCCCCCCCTTTTTAAACTTGACCAAAAGTGAGTCCCTTGCTCTGCTGAGACCCTAGGAGTATTTAGGAAAGGAAACTGGGAGGTGGATACTAGAAAGAGATAACCTGTGTAAGAAAAGATCAAAGGTTTTGGGGTGCCTGGGTGGCTCAGTTGGTTGATCATCCAACTCTTGATCTTTGCTCAGGTCTTAATCTCAGGTGGTGAGTTCAGATCCTTTTTTTTTTTTTTAATTTATTTTTTTTATTTATTTATGATAGTCACAGAGAGAGAGAGAGAGAGGCAGAGACACAGGCAGAGGGAGAAGCAGGCTCCATGCACCGGGAGCCCGATGTGGGATTCGATCCCGGGTCTCCAGGATCGCGCCCTGGGCCAAAGGCAGGCGCCAAACCGCTGCGCCACCCAGGGATCCCGGTGAGTTCAGATCCTGAATTGGGTTCCACACTGGGTGTGGAGCCCCACAGGAAAGAAGGGAGGGGCAGCGCTAGGGAGAGAAAAGAAGGATCTAAAAGCCTGCACGGGCCAGGATTCAGCAGAGTTCCATGAACTCACAACCTGCAAATAGGTTTCCTGTAGGCATGGGGCAAGAGACCAAGTTCTGCACTAGGGTTCATGTGGGGTGAAAAGGCCAGCATGCGGACCCTGAGAAGAACCCCCTCCCTGAACTAGCAGGAATTAGCTAGAGTAAATTCCTGCTAGTTACCTATAGGTCTTTGAGGATCAAACAAATCACAGCTGACATCCAGGTTATTCTCCTTCATTATAAAATGTTTGGCAGTTTCCAACCCTGCATTGGAACCATGTGGCACTGGAGGTCAGGAGCATTTCTCAGCACTGGTGTGACAGTCCTGTCAGTGCGCAGTCCATCTCGAACCTTACCATTAGTGTCTACACTTGCCCAGTCGCCAACAGCTAATATCTGCATCTCTCTGCTTGGAGCACAACTCATTGATGGTGGCCCAGAGCCCACTCAGCCTGTGCATATGGCAGGTCAGAAGCACTGGGGAATTCATACATCCCTGGGGGGTAGGATTCAACCAGTGAGGGATTGGAAGGCTCCTTCACTCCTCAGGTGAGATAGCTCTGGGGTGCATGTTCTACATTGGAGTCAGCAAAATTTTTGCATGGTGGTCTGGACAATAAATGTTTTGGGCTTTCTGGGCCATATACTCTTCTTGCAGTCACTCAACTCTGCTGCTGTAGTGCAAAAGCAGCCATAAACAATACAGGCAAGAACTGGTGTGAATGTATTCCAACGAAACTTTA